>NC_086451.1:415593639-415893639 GCF_028390025.1 Pseudophryne corroboree
GAGTCCCATGTGAAAACATGGGGCCCCTTTCAGTTCGTGGCTCGGCTTTCCGTTTTGTTATTTTATTCAAGTACCTGGATTACAAATGGTTGCCCCGAGGACCCTGGGACCCGGGATCTGGTGAGTAGAATTTATTCAACAGGTACCCCTTGGATTCTACTGGAGAAGAGGACAGACCCTCGTGTGAACATAAGGTAAGTATGTATGTATGTTTGTGTGCATGTATGTAATAAATCTTTACTTTCACGGTGTGTGTGTCTTGTCTTTTTTTGGGTATTTTTTTAGTAGTAGTACTACAGGTACCAGCGGGCCAGTTTTTCCGCCGCATGCTGGTACTTGTGGTTCTCCAAGTACCAGCATGCGGGGGAGGCTTGCTGGGCCTTGTAGTACTGCTACTAAAAACAATATCTTTTCATTATCACAAAAGGCTATCAGCCCCCCCATCCGCAGCCCATTGGATGGGGGGGGACAGCCTCGGGCTTCACCCCTGGCCCTTGGGTGGCTGGGGGGGGGACCCCTTGATTGAAGGGGTCCCCACTCCCCCAGGGTACCCCGGCCAGGGGTGACTAGTTGGATTTTTGATGCCACGGCCGCAGGGCACTATATAAAAGTGACCCCCGGCTGTGGCATTATCTGTCCAGCTAGTGGAGCCCGGTGCTGGTTTTAAAAATACGGGGGACCCCTACTCTTTTTGTCCCCCGTTTTTTTGGAACCAGGACCAGGCGCAGAGCCCGATGCTGGTTGCTTAAATATGGGGGAACCCCTGTCAATTTTTTACCCATATTTTTGCAACCAGGATCGGCTCAAAGAGCCCGAGGCTGGTTATGCTTAGGAGAGGGGACCCCACGCAATTTTTTTTTTGGATTTTACAGTGTTTAATTAAAAAAAAAAAAAAAAAATGAACCCCAGCACGGATCACACAGATCCGGCCGAGATTCATTGTAAAAAAGTCGGCAGTGTTTTGCTAATCACTGCCGTAAAAAACAGAAAAAAAAAACGAATGGCATCGACATCGGAAAACCCGAAAAGGCTAAATACGGCAGCTTAGTAAATTAGACGTAATCAATTCAAAAAGTTGCAATTTTACACTGTCGATGTCATTCGTGATTGAACTTTGACCTGAAACGGGAAAATACGAATCTTAGTAAATTTACCCCATTGTGTGTAAGGAACACTACTGTGGCTGTTATGTGTATGGCTGCTAACTGTGTGCGTAGAGGGGGTGTGAAAATATATTTATAGTTTGATTATATGAAGTTATGAGGCCACGCCCACTTTTCCAGGAGGCCACACCCACTTTTCCAGGAGCGCGCGCATAGGGGTGGTGGGGGGGGCTCTTAAATCTTCTCGCTCAGGGTGCTAGTAGGCCTGGAGCCGGCCCGTCCTTAATACATAGACTTCCATAAAATAGGCTGACCATACTAGCCCTTTAAACTGGGACACTCATGAATTATACAGGTTCTGTGGCTGATTAAAACCAGGAGACATGCAGGCTTGAAGTCATCCAGCCACAGAA
This sequence comes from Pseudophryne corroboree, assembly GCF_028390025.1. Taxonomy (NCBI): domain Eukaryota; kingdom Metazoa; phylum Chordata; class Amphibia; order Anura; family Myobatrachidae; genus Pseudophryne; species Pseudophryne corroboree. Next base: position 415,595,156 of record NC_086451.1, read on the forward strand.
CCTGTGTAATTCATGAGCGTCCCAGTTTAAAGGGCTAGTATGGTCAGCCTTCATGATACGAACTCCTAGCAAGACATAATAGTGAGTCGTACTCCTAACTCCTATCCTACCCTAGGCATACCTCCCAACATGTCCCTCTCCAGGAGGGACACAATGCTCTGCTTCTGGACTTTTCTCTTAATTTAGGATTGCTGGCACCTGTGTTCAGCAGGTTAATGGCTAAGAAAGGTGTTTCAGCACAGGTGATGGCAAGCATAAATTAAGAGGGAAGTCCAGGAGCAGAGCATTCTGTCCCTCCTGGATTGGGTCATGTTGGGAGGTGTGCCCTAGGTCTGGTTCCTCCTAAGTGTGATTTAAAACATTTGTACAGAAAATCAAACTTTTTAAACAGTTCATGTTTTCCAAGATACCCAGCAGGTGCACAGGTGCATACCTCCCAACATGACCCTCTCCAGGAGGGACAGAATGCTCTGCTCCTGGACTTCCCTCTTAATGTATAATTGCCATCACCTGTGATGAAACACCTTTCTTATCAAACAACTAGTTCAGCACAGGTGATGGCAATCATACATTAAGAGGGAAGTCCAGGAGCAGAGCATTCTGTTCCTCCTGGAGAGGGTCATGTTGGGAGGTATGCAGGTATATTCATTACTTACTGACACATTTTAATTATTTCACTTGTGATTCTGTGAGGAGCAAGTTTGGGAAGCACTGGGTTAGAGGATAAACTCTGCATGTAGGGCAAGAACAGCAAATTGCCAAATTCCAGCTTTGTGCTACATGCAAATTGCCAATCAACCCACAGCAACCATTGTCAAAATCTATTAGGAATCAACTGGATTTTAATTAAGCTGGGAAAACAATAAACAATATGCAAACGATACGTTATCGCCCACAATTTCCCTGGAACTCCCGGACAAACGATATAGAACCCTATTCCGCTTTAGTTGCAGTTTTGCTAAATTAGCCCAGCACGGGGCAAGTCTTCCATTTACTAATTTTATTGAAAATATAATAAAAGATACATGTAAGTATTTGGTATAGTCTGAACGCAGGCACAACAGTTATAAATCAACAACATCTGAATGTACTTGACTGAATGCCCTGAATATACAATGTCTAAATATACTGAAAAACAACAACATTTTCTATACTAAGATTCAGAAGAAAAAAAAGAAAGTGTATGGATTAATCTTTTAGAAACAAACAATAACAACGAATGTAGTTCATCCCAGAAGGCCAACCAGCGGAACATCCGGGAGAAGTTATATTGAATTATATATATTCGAAAGAGAAAAAGGGTGCGTGACCGAGATATGGGAAAAATAGACAAGATCAGAGAGGAAGAGGAAGGAACAGAAGCAAGCTAATATCCCTTATCCACTAGTGATGCGTGTCGCAGTCGGGAGCCTGACACTGGTGCTACTCGGCTGCGACCCGCATCAGAGCCCCCTTTCCCACTGCACTCACCAACCCGGCTTACTGTCGGGTTGGTGACGCTGCTGGTGATGCGGCAGGGGCGGCGCTGGGAGATCACATGATCTCCCAGCGCCGCCCTTCCATACACTGTGAACGGGAGCACACGGCTTCCGTTTACACTGCACAGCTTACCGGGTTGAACTCGTGTTCAACCCGGTAAGCTACTCGGGTAGGATTCCCGGATCACTTGATCCGTGTTTTTGCAGAGGGAGCCGTTTCCCCTAGCAAAAAAACACGGGTAAATGCGCGCCCCCGTGCATTTACCCGTGTCTTTTGAGCTAGTGGAAAAGGGGTATTAGAGCGAGTCGAGGAAGAGAGAAGTAAAGAAGAAAAAAAAAAGAAAAGAAGAAAAAGGGAAAAGGGGGGGGGGGGGGTTAGGGGGAGAGGTGTTTTATTGTAGACCTGGGAGAGCAACATCATAAGTAGTATACCAAGGTGTCCAAATACTGTGAAATTTGTCCACTGTGTTGTTCATCAAAGAAAACAGAAATTCCATCTTTGCCACAAACCAAATTCGGTTCAAAAGTTCAAAGCGGGTGGGAGGGGTGATTTGTTTCCATGATTTGGCAATTTGGAGTTTAGCTGCGCAGGCTATATGCATAGCCAGCTTATTTTCAGGCTTAGATAACTGACAGGCTGGGGCACATAAGAGAAGCGTCTCTGGTGTGAAGGGAGAGGGGGGGGGGGGAATCAGGTATAACGGAATCAATGAGAGTTCGGACCAAGGACCAAAAGGGAGCGATTTTGGGACATTTCCACCATATATGTAAAAAGAAGCCTATTTGGCTGCGTTGGAGCCAACAAAGATTTGAGGAGTTTGGATAAATTTGATTTAGGCGGTCCGGCACTACATACCAGCGCGTGTAGATTTTGTAGGAGGTTTCCTTGATGGAGACGCTAATCAAACATTTTGAGATATTTAATCGAATAGTGTCCCATGCTTCATCAGGAAGGGTAGTCCCCAAGTCCGTTTCCCAAGCAATTTAATGAGCTGCGAGCACAGGGCAAGTCTTAACTGCACCACCCCCGTAACGCTGCGTCGCCACCCCGACCTCCTCTGCTTGTCAATCAGGAAGAGGTGTTCACATCACTGAGATGCAATTGCATCTCCTAGGCCACGCACGCGCAGAGCGAGCTCGCACTGCCCTGGAGAAAGGTGGAATACGATCACGCCTAAGTGGCGTATGCTACCTAATAAGGCCCATTGTGCGTACACACTGAGCGATTTTACAAACGACCAAATGCGATACATGAATCGTTTGACACTACCAAATTGTTGGGTTTCAGTCTAATTTAACATGTTGTTCATCGTTGGTAGCGTTCACACTGCACGATATGGGTGGTCATTCCGAGTTGATCGCTCGTTGCCGATTTTCGCTATGCTGTGATTTGTTGCTAAATGCGCATGCGCATGGTACGCTTAGTCATTTAACTAAAAACTTAGCAGTTTTGCTGTTGTCTTTGCGGCGCTTTTCAGTCGCACTGCTGATCGGTAAATGATTGACAGGAAAGGGGCGTTTCTGGGAGGTAACTGAGCGTTTTCCGGGAGTGTGCTAAAAAACGCAGGTGTGTCAGGGAAAAATGCAGGCGTGTCAGGGAAAAATGCAGGCGTGTCAGGGAAAAATGCAGGAGTGTCTGGAGAAACGGGGGAGTGGCTGGCCGAACGCAGGGCGTGTTTGTGACGTCAAACCAGGAACTAAACGGACTGAGGTGATCGCAATCTAGGAGTAGGTCTGGAGCTACTCAGAAACTGCAAGGAATTATTTAGTAGCAATTCTGCTAATCTTTCGTTCGCTATTCTGCTATGCTAAGATACACTCCCAGAGGGCGGCGGCCTAGCGTTTGCAATGCTGCTAAAAGCAGCTAGCGAGTGAATAACTCGGAATGAGGGCCATAGTTCTAGTTTTAACAACATTGTTGAAATTGAGCTGCATGTACAGGCGACAGAGTCTTTGGACAGCGCTGCAGCCACTGGAGAAGACTGGAGCCCCCACATTTAAAAAAAACATCTATTAATAAGGACTGCGGTATCCTGCGTTACTTAGCTAAAAGCCAGACACTGCTACAGTAGCTGTTTTGTTGAGCTGTTGGTAAATAGTAGAGGTCGGTAATTTATACAGAGACTGCCGTTTCCGCATGATTTTCGCAGGTGATAAATAGTCCCATTAGTCGTGTTCCTAAGTGGAGCTAACACTGTAAATAGGACACTCACAAATGCTGAAAGAACAAGAATATACAAAGAATGTCAATGTGAAAGGTCCATTCCCCACCCTCTGGTAGGGAAACTTTGCAGGATCCACGTCATCCTCATGTTACTACTAATGTGAATTCCTAACAGACCTGATGGCTGGAAGAGATTGAGCGGGTGATACACTCCTGTTCCCTTTGACCGCAAAGTAATTATAGCTGGGTAGGTGTGTTGTATGGGACAGGGTTGTAAAGTCAGTTACTATTAACCAGGCTTATCAGCGGGGAGAGGCAGGAAAATCCCCTGTAATATACATGCCCAGGACTGTGTTGTGCAGGACTGATGAATGACAGCACTGTACCATAAGGTACCATCTCCACCTCTATGACAATATCAAATTCCAAACTGTCAGCTCCAGTCTGCATTGGTCTCAATCCTTGCCGACATAGGGGCTTATTCAGACCTGAACGCATACCTCCCAACTTTATAGTTCCCTAAAGAGGGACACACGCGCGGCGAAGCCGCGTGCGCTCCCGAAAAAGGGTGTGGCCTAAGAAAAGGGGGTGTGGCTTCGTGGGAGGACCCACGCTCGCGAGCCACGCCCCCGTTTTCATCACTGAGGGGGCATGCCCAGCGCTCTGTGAGCCTCTGGCATGCCCCCTCTCCCTCTGAATCCAGTGAATAGATGCTGTGCGCATGCGCACAGCGTCTATTCACCGCTGCTCTGCAAAGCAGGGCAGCGAGACACAGAGACTCCCAACTGCCCCCCCCCCCCCCCCCACCGCGGGACACTGCTGCCCGCGGGTGGGACAGCGGGACAGTCCCCAAAAAACGGGACTGTCCCGCGAAAATCGGGTCAGTTGGGAGGTATATGAACGTAGATGTGCTAAATTTAGCACATCTATGATCAGCTTCCCTGACATGCGGGGGGACGCCCAGCACAGGGCTAGTCCGCCCAGCATGTCAGTCCCTGCCCCGTCATACAAGTACAAAAGCATCGCACAGCAGCAATGCTTTTGTACTGTAGGAGTAGCTCCCAGCCAGTGCAGCTCCCAGCCAGTGCAGCTCCTGCGCGCTGGCAGGGAGTTACTCGTCGCTGCCCGGGTCACAGCGGCTGCGCCTCCCCCCCCCCCCCCCAACGGTCCGGGCATGCCTGCGTTGCCCGGACCGCGCCCCCTAAACGGCGGCCAAATGCCGCCGGCCCGTCCCATCCCACTCAGCGACCGCCTCTGCCTGTCAATCAGGCAGAGGCGATTGCAGGGCCGTCGGCTGTCTGCCATGCGCCGGTGCATGCACAGCTGCGATCAGATCTGAATTAGCCCCACACTGCTTACATGAACTATCACCGGCAGGTAACAATAGATCAGCTTTATCTGCAACAGCAACAATCATCTTCCTATCCTCCCGCACAACCTCACCTCCCACAATTCCATTATCTATTGATGACACTACTATCTTCTCAGCCACCAAGTGCGCTGTCTTAGAGTAATCCTGGACTATTCCCTCCTCTACAGCACCTCTCACAAACCTGCCATTTCTATCTCAAAAATATTTCCTGGATCAGACCCTTTCTCACCCAGGATGCTACTAAGACCTTCATCCACTAACTGGTCATCTCCAGACTGGACTACTGTAATCTTCTCCTAACTGGCCTCCCTGAACAATGCCTCTCTCCACCCCAATCTATCCTCAGTGCTGCAGCCTGGCTCATCTTTCTCACGAAACATACTACATCCACCTCCCTTCTCACACTTACAAAGCCCTCACTCACTCCTCTCCCAGTTACATCTCTGACCTTATCTCCCCTTATAGGCCCTACACATTGGCCGATCCGCCGCCGAGCTGGCCGACGGCGGATACGGCCGACGGGCGACCCGGCGGCAGGGGGGCAGTGACGGGGGGAGTTAAGTTTCTTCACTCCCCCCGTCACCCGGCTGCATTGAAGTGCAGGCAGATATGGACGAGATCGTCCATATTGGCCTGCATGTACAGCCGACGGAGGACCAGCGATGAACGAGCGCGGGGCCGCGCATCGTTCATCGCTGGAGCCTCCACACTGAAAGATATGAACGAGTTCTCGTTCATTTATGAACGAGATCGTTCATATCTTTAACACAAATCGGCATGTGTGTAGGGCCCTTTACACTCCCACCTGCCCTCTTCGCTCTGCTAATGCACGCCGACTCTCCCGCCTACTGATTACTTCCTCCCACTCCTACCTCCAAGATTTTTCACATGCTGCTCCCTTTCTCTGGAATTCTCTACCTTTCCCCCTCAGAGACTCTCAACCTCTCTACAAAACTCCAAACGGGCTCTAAAAACGCACTTCTTTACCAAACCCATCCTAATCTCATCCTAAACCTCTATTCACGCTGTCTACCCCATCTGTGTCACCCCTGTCTGACCCTCCCCTTTAGAATGTAAGCTCTCACGAGCAAGGCCCTCTTCCCTCATGTGTCTTTCCTTCTCTTACTTAAATCATCTTCTACTCCATACTCCCTTCGGTTTCGGTATGAATGGTCGACAATGTTAAGGTCGACACTCATTAGGTGGACCACTATTGGTCGACATTGACATGGTCGACAGTGTGAAAACACGTGTCGACATTGACAATGGTCGACACATGAAAATGGTCGACACGTTAAAGGTCAACACACGAAAATGACGAAAAAATTTTTAAAAACTTTTTTGTGTCGTTTTCTGCATAAAGTGACGAGGAACCCCAATTAGTGTACCGCGTTTGCTCGCCATGCTTCGGGCAAGGTTACCGTTCCCAATCGTAGTCAACATGGATCGGAGAGTATGAAAAAGTTCCCCCCAAAAAAAACAATGTGAAAAACCCACGTCGACCTTTTCATGTCGACATTTCATGTGTTGACCATTTTCATGCATCGACCATTAGTCCATGTCGACCATGTCAATGTCGACCAATAGTGGTCGACCTCAACATTGTCGACCATTTTACTGGATACCACTCCCTTCGACGGCACCAAATTCCTTGGTTTTCTGCCACCCTAATACTTATTTCAGCGTTGTCTGCTGATGCAACTATGTTTATATACCCTGTACTTGTCTTATATTATATTGAACTGTATGTCACTGTTTTCTTGTTTTGCTTATTTCTTTATATACTCTGTAACTGGGCGCTGCGGATCCCTTGTGGTGCTATACAAATAATAGGATTTTAATTACCTACCAGTAAATCCTTTTCTCGTAGTTCGTAGGTGATACTGGGAATCTAATTTAGTACAATGAGGTATGGATGGATCCACTAGGAGCCATTTGCACTATAGAAGTTTGATTAGGTGTGCTGGCTCCTCCCTCTATGCCCCTCCTAACTAGAGATGTGCACCGGAAATTTTTCGGGTTTTGTGTTTTGGATTCGGTTCCACGCCCATGTTTTGGATTCGGACGCGTTTTTTGCAAAACCTCCCTGAAAATTTTTTGTCGGATTCGGCTGTGTTTTGGATTCGGGTGTTTTTTTTTTTTTAAAAACCCTCAAAAACAGCTTAAATCATAGAATTTGAGGGTAATTTTGATCCCATAGTATTATTAACCTAAAATTTGCACCGAGGTCGCTGGATGACTAAGCTAAGCGACCCAAGTGGACGGCACAAACACCTGGCCCATCTAGGAGTGGCACTGCAGTGTCAGACAGGATGGCACTTAAAAAAATTAGCCCCAAACATCACATGATGCAGAGATAAAAAAAGAAAAGAGGTGCAAGATGGAATTGTCCTTGGGCCCTTCCACCCAACCTTATGTTGTATAAACAGGACATGCACACTTTAACAAACCCATCATTTCAGCCACAGGGTCGGCCACACGACTGTGGCTGAAATGACTGGTTGGTTTGGGCCCCCACCAAAAAAGAAGCAATCAATCTCTCCTTGCACAAACTGGCTCTACAGAGGCAAGATGTCCACCTCCTCCTCATCGTCCGATTCATCACCCCTTTCACTGTGTACATCCCCCTCCTCACAGGGTATTAATTCGTCCCCACTGGAATCCACCATCTCAGGTCCCTGTGTACTTTCTGGAGGCAATTGCTGGTGAATGTCTCCACGGAGGAATTGATTATAATTCATTCTGATGAACATCATCTTCTCCACATTTTCTGGAAGTAACCTCGTACGCCGATTGCTGACAAGGTGACCGGCTGCACTAAACACTCTTTCGGAGTACACACTGGAGGGGGGGCAACTTAGGTAAAATAAAGCCAGTTTCTGCAAGGGCCTCCAAATTGCCTCTGATATGGTAATAAATCTATTCAGGTCGGATTATGAACTCTCTTCAGTCATCAGTCAGAATGCTGTTCTCCTTTAGCAACCGGTTGGAGGTCAATGAATGATAAGATGACACAAATTTATGCGTAATCGAAGCAAATCATAAGTGACCCGCTTGAGGGCCGTCATGGCTTTATTATTTATAGCTTGAACACAAAGGGTTTATGCTTGCCAATACATTTTAGCCAATCAGAATACACCATGTATGTCTTGAATACATCGATTGTCATACAATGTTAGAAGTGGCAACTAGGACAGCCTTGAAAATGGTTATTATTTCGTTTATCAGTCTTTCGGACATAAACTCAAAAGATTTCTTTCTTTATTCTTCTCAATTAGCCTTGGATATATCTGGTGTTGCTTTGTCCGTCTTGGATACATTTCCAATACATTTAATGTTGCATTTGTCTTGTACAAGTCATGCCTTAAAACAAGATTATTCAGCAAATACAATATTCTGACCAGCTCTGCACATTTTTCTTAAGGACATATCAACTCATTTTGTGATTAACAGTAAATATCTTTGTTAAATGTGAAAAAGCTTGAATCAATATATATTTGCCATTTAAAGGAAGCTCATACACTATCATTTCCCCTCTTTTTGATTCCACTTTTTCTCCCTAATATCTACCTACACTATCTAGGCCTGAACTATTTTCTTTCAGTAAACCAGTCCCCTGGACTTACAGTCCAAACCTTGGGGATTACCCCTAACAATAATCAAAGGATAAGCAACTTCATTCTTCTGGCTGGAGAGTCACTGTCAACTTCTTCAAGTGGGATGCACGTAATCAAATATCACGACCTTTCACCTTAATTTAAGGTAGACATGGTTAGCAGCACTTGATATGGACCATCATATCTTGGTTTAAAGGTCTTTCTCACATGTCTCTTTAAATAGACCCAATCTCCTGGATTTAGCTTATGCGTAGCTGATCCTTCTGGGTCTGGAATGGAAGAAAACACTCGGCAATGGAGGTTAGTCAATGTTTTACAGACCTCCTGTACATAACCTGTAAAAATCATCATGATTATGTTGTAATTGTTGTGGATAATAACAACCTGTTCTTAGAGCTGACCCAAACAATATTTCATATGGAGTCAGTTTACTAGGTTTCATGGGTGTGGTCCTAATATTAAACAAGACTATAGGTAGGCATTCTGGACAAGTTCTTTTGGTTTCTGTCATTTTCTGTAGTTTTAGCTTAAGGTCAAAGTTCAGATGTCCCCCCTCCCACTCGCCTGGGGCTGGTAAGGCACATGGAAGGCCTGCTGTACCCCCAAATCTTTCATTATATGCTGCATGACTTCTCCCGTGAAATGTGTACCTCTATCTGATTCTATAACCTCAGGTATCCCAAATCTACATACTACTTCTGCTATCAGTTTCTTTGCAGTGGTTTTTGCTGTGGCTTTGCTTACTGGCCAGGCTTCGGCCCAGTGACTAAACATGTCCGTTGCTACTAGTACATATTCATATGGACTGCTTCGTCGCCACTGTATATAGTCAATTTGTAGTCTTTCAAATGGGTAAGAGGCTTTGGGTATAGTTCCTAGAGGTGTCTGGGTTCTTTTTCCTGGATTGCTGATTCCACAGATCCAGCATCCTGCTACAAAGTTTGTTGCCGCTTTATTGAAGCCTGGAGCTATCCAATGCTCTTGTACTCTATTCACCATGGCTTCCTTTGAATGGTGTACTTGTCCATGAGCTACTTGTAACATAGGTGGAAATAGAGCTGCTGGTAGACAGTACTTCAATTCTCTTGACTTCCAAAGTCCATGTTCATCTTCTTCTGCCCCCAGTCGTGTCCATTTTTCTTTTTTCTCCTTGTGATGCTTGTTGTTGAATTTTGATCAGCTCCTGTTCACTGGGCATTTGCTTCACATCTTGAGCTACAAAGACTTGCTCAGGTTCTTTTGATTGTAAGGCAATTCTCTTGGCTTCTGCATCTGCAAATGCATTTCCTTTAGCTTCCATGGTTTGGCTCTTAGTATGTGCTTGTACCTTGATTATTCCAATTCTTTTAGGTAGTTCCAATGCTCTAAAGAGTTCCATAATCAAACTGGCATGTTTGATGGGTTTTCCGTTTGCACTTTTGAAGTCCCTACTTTTCCATATAACAGCGTAATCCTGGGACTAGATGTTAGCTGTCATGTTTTCAGCATGTATGCAGGCTTTGGTCATTGCTATGAGTTCTGCTTCTTGTGCTGACATGCTTGGTAGCAATGCTCCAGAGTCTATGACTTCAGTTTCAGTTGTTACTGCATATCCTGTCTTTGGGGATCCATTATCATAATATCTTGATCCATCGACGAACAGGTTCATGTCTGGATTGTCCAATGGTGTATCTTGGACATTAGGGAGAGGTAAAGTCTCTAATTCCATGAGGGCTAGGCAATCACTTCATATTTGGTAAGTCTGGCTGCAGAAAGATGCTTTTCTGTTACAGCATGCGGTACTTGTATACACAGTGGATGATCAAACACAATGATGTCTGTCACCTTTTCCTTCATTATTGCTGCTGCTGCCACTGCTCGGACACAGGATGGTGCTCCTCAGATAATCGGATCCAGCTGGGCTGAATAGTATGCCACTGGTCTTTGTTTTGGTCCGTATTTCTGGGTGAGCACCCCTAAAGAATGCCCTCTGTTTTCATGGCAGAATAGGTTAAAAGGCTTTTTTGTAATCAGGCAATCCCAATGCTGGGGCTGTGATTATGGCTTGCTTTAGTTGTCTTACTGCTTCTTCAATGGTGTCCCTGTTTTCTGCTGACGCCTCCTTTTTTATTAATTCATATAGGGGCTGCATCAGTAATGAGGCCGAGGGAATCCATTCTCTGCAATAACCAATAAGGCCCAGAAAAGCTCTGATTTCATTTAATGTTCTTGGGGTTTTTGCTTGAGTTATTGCCTTTGTTCTTTCATCAGTAAGATGCCTTGTTCCTTGAGATATGCAGTGTCCTAAGAAGACAACTTTTTTCTGTACTAGCTGAAGCTTGTCTTTTGACACTCTGCAATCTTCTTCTGCCAAAAAGATGAGTAGTGATACTGTTTCCTTTTTGCACTTCTCTTCTGTCTGTGCAGCAATAAGCATATCATCGACATATTGAACTAACTGGGTGTCTGTAAAGTGTGGTCTCCATTTCTGCAGGATTAATGCCATTGCCTCTGAGAAATCTGATAGACTAGTGGCTCCTGCCTTGGGGTAATTGTCCCTCCTTTTGAATCTTGAGATTCAACACCTTTATTGATTAATGTTGGAAAAGGGTTGCTGCGTTGAGGATAATACATCTTCTGATGGTTACTTGTCGCATTTTGGCAGTGCTACTTCATACATGGTCAGCCTTGCCACTGACAGGTGTTTGGTTCTTGCTTGTTAAAGCTTCTCTGTACCTGCATGTGGACCCTGGATGATAAGTTCATGATTCAGCACTATGCCTGTGCTCTTGTCCTCTTCTAGGACTTCTGATTCATCACTGTGTCTGTGCTCTTATACACTTCTAGGGCTGTTGCTGCTATCACTGCTCTGATGCCGGTAGGTGCTCTTTGATTACCGCTGTCAAGTTTGCTTAAGTTGTAGGCCACTGGTCTTCACCTCAGTCCATGATTTTGCATAAGGACTTCTATGTATGGCCTCCTTCTTTAATAGTCAGGTAGTTCTAGGGCTTGAGATGAGGCAACTGCTGTTTCCAACTATTCAATAGCTTAATTCATCTGTTGCTGTATGTAGGATGCGGACCCTCCTCCCTTTCAGTGTTGTCATACAATGCTTGCATGTAGACTGGTGCTAGAGGTATCCGTGTTCTGTAGTGTCCTACTAGGCCCAGGAATGATCATCTGACTTGCTTGACACTAGTTGGCATCTTAGCTTGCAGTCTGAATCTTTTCCTTTTCACTTTTGTTAGATGTCTGGTACCTTGAGTGTCCTAGGAAGATTAACTCTTGCTTGACTAGCTGCAATTTCTCCTTCTGAGGCTCTGCAGTCTTGTTCTTCCAGAAACTTCACTAAGGACACTGCCCCTTCTTGGTGCTTCTTTTAGTAGTGGTGGCAATCAGCAGTTCATTCACATCCTGTATTTAGCTGTGTGTTTTGTGGATATATCACTTGGTGATATAGCCCCTCCACAGGGCTATTCTGGTCCAGTAGTATTGCTTCCTTTCTTCTACAACTGGTACTGCGGGAATGAGCCAATACTGAACTTCTGTTTTAACTTGCTTCTAAATGGCTTTTTTTTTTTTTTTTTTTTTTGTTCTTTCCTTTGATAAGTTGCTGGAAAGTTAAACTTCTGCTGGTGTGTACTGTATTCTCCTTAGATAAGCTTTAGTACATTGTGCTTCAGCAAAGTCACTGGACATGTACTCCAAGGTCAAGAATTGGGCTGGTATTGGTGACTGCATTTCTCTCATCTCCTGTCCCTTTAAGAATTTCTGATATCACCAGTTCTTGTGGTATCTCCCTCTGCTGTCCTCTGCGTGTGCCGGCTCCAGCACTCACCAGGCACAAACGCACCTCTCCAGTGGGCAAGGTGACTGTAATCATACCTTCTGCTGTTTCTTCTGGAGACATTCTGTTCACTGGGGAGTACCTGAAGAAGCTTGTACTTCATATTGGCAGAAGAAGCATCATTCATTTGTTTTCTGGAACTTTTTTCTGTCTTGTTCCTTATTATTTGCTTTAAACCCCGGAGCTTCTGTTGCTTTAAATCATGGCATTATCTCTGTAATCTTGCCAGGTAGTACTGACCACTTGTCAGATGTCTTTCTTTGTCCTTCTTAACTTGCATATTCTTTCTCACTGCTGCTGGCATGTCATTTTCTTAGTCCAAGTCCACCCAGGCTGGTGTTTAACATAATGATGTTTATGCTGGGAGTTGTTGTTCCTCTTTGTCTTACTTTTCCTGTGAGAGTTGGTCTTGTATAGCAGCTTGTATTTCAGGTTACATCTTTGCTTTCTTGCAAGGGTAGGGCTTAATCTCCCAATCCAGTCGTTGCAATGGCTTGATCTGTAAGTAAACGTAGAGGAATCTGGTTGTGCATAAAAACAGCTCTTGAAACCCTTGGGTCTCCTGTGGGTAAAGTCACTTTTATTGAACTGCCAGTGGTGACTGAGTACACTGTTGTCGACACAGGAGTTGCACACCTTCATATTCTATCATCTTGTGTGTCGTATAGTGACTTTATCATAGTAAGTTCTGATGGACTCAGTCTTTTCCTGTTTCAAGTCTGGGGCTGCTGGTGCCCTGAGTGTCTGTGCATGACACCATCTCTTAAGTCTTGTCATGTACATCTTTCCACTTTCAAACGTTGTTCTATTTTTCTCTGTCGGAACGTCCGTTATGGCTGGGCAATCATCTACTGCATCTGCTTTTAACATGGTGCTTACTGTTTGGGCAGTTGCTGGTCCTAGTATAGCCTCACACAACTGGTGGTAGTCGACCCATGCCAGTGTCCATATGGTTTGAATTCTTTCCATATAGGCATAAACTGCTATTGGGTTTTATCTAGGATCTGGGGACTCTGCAACTATATTTGCGAGGTCATTGCCATACCATGGTTTGTGGTGTTGGCTCTGTACGATGTATGGTTCGTTCGTCCTGGCTGCATTATCTGGGTTGCGTATTTTCTGTACTTGTGCTGGATACAGAGAAACAGGCAATGATGACCGTCTTTCAGTATTTCTAGTCGCATAGATATCTTGGCATGGTGCTTCATGGTGTGAAATCCAGTTTCCACAATTTGGGCAATGTTCATATCCTTCTGGAACGCAAAACTGACATACCGGACACAATCTTTCTGGAAAATATGTCAGTTTATTCTGTACATTATGCACCTGGGCATTAAAAGCTGTAGAGGCTGTGTCTTGATCCCTTGTTTCTCCTCTCTGCCTGAATTGTACCCTGCTGCCTATAGTCCCTGATTGTGGACAATTGTTTACTGGACTCAGCTTGATTGCAGGTGTCTACCACTCGTTTAAACATGAGGGAAGCATTAGGTAGAAAATTTCTTTGCTTTAACCTTGTTGGGGTTTCTTGTGATGAAGTATCAGGACACTGGGGCATACTCTGTACACATAGCTCAGGTAAATCATTCGGATTTTCAACCACAGATCCTTCTAAGATAGGGCTGATTATTCGTCACTCTTTTCCTTGCTCGTATCTTTTTAATTTCACTTTTAGTGAGCTTGTAGGTAATTGCATTCTGTTCATACTAGGGGTACCTTGGTGTGCATGCATGTCTGGGTATAGGGGTGGGGTATAGTGTGGAGGTGCTGTTGCTGGACTAGGTCTCAGTTATGCTTTAGGTTTTTTCTTGCTGGTTTTCACACCATTTCTTGTATTTTCTGCAATTCTTCTTGAAATGTCCTTTTTTCTTGCAGAAATAACACTTTCTTTCATCTTGCTTGGTTCCTTCTTTTGAGTTCCTTCCTGTGGCCCCTTGCGTTGGGTTTCTGATTTTCCACTTGCTTTGTTCCTGGACAACGTGAACTGTTACCTTCGGTATGGCATTCTTTTCTTTGGCTTTTCTTATTGTTTCATTTTTCTCTTTCTTGTGCTTCAGTGATCCAGATGGATGCTTGATCTCTACTATTATGATTCCTTTCAGAAATTTATTACCCTCCCTGTTATTAACAATATCCACGGGTTTGTCGGGCCCTGACATCTTTACAGACCGCGCTCCCATGCCTGGGTGAACGTGCGCGGAACCCCTCCTGATGTGGTATTTTAATAACTCCTTTTGAGGGACTTAAAATCTCCTTTTAAAGAATCTCTATCTAGGTCAAGTGTCCCCCCCCTGACGGGAAGCCTGCTCCTTTGAAATTCCTTTCAGAGATTCATTACCCTCCCTGTTATTAACAATATCCACGGGTTTGAACCCATCCTGATGTGGTATTTTAATAACTCCTTATGAGGCAATTAAAATCTCCTGTTAAAGAATCTCTAAAAGAGCTTCTTCAATCCGTCTGTGGACAAATGACTGGGGTTGTAGTGTTGCCTGTGTTGGTGGAGACTGCTCCCCAAGTGAGACCTGCATAATAGATTATTTCTTCTGGATCACTGAGATGCGTCCCTAATATTATTGTTAAGTTACTCCAAGGGTCTATCCCCCTGCCTATATGGACTCCTGCTTGTATCAGTATCCCTGTTGTAGTTTAATGCTTGTTTCTCTTCAGAAAGTAACAGCTAACACCGGGAATGCTTGGATGTGAGAAATACCTATCAGTGTGTGTAGGAGAATCTAGTTTCATTATTCAGCAGACAACCCGACTCCCCCCCACCTTTTCAAAAGCATATTGACAGAGTACATATAACAGTGCAAGGATACAAAAACAAAGATGACAGTAAATCCTATATCGGTTATCTGCGTGCACGGCAGCTGTTTGAGACTGCACGGCACATGGGTCTTAGACCTGGAATTATGTGGTTCCTAGGCCAATAGGTTATGATGTTAAATCAATCATTCTTAATGTAATGTTCCAACAATTCTCTTTTTAAAATGACACCCTTTTGTACAATAAAATTCATCATCATTTTCCACATAACCAAATGAGACTTCAGTGCTTGTAATTGCCAGCAATCTTGGTGCTACAGACCCTTCGTATTTTCTTAACACAACAACACAGGTACAAGATTTGCATATACCTCTTTGGTTATTTATCAATTCAAACTGGTTATCAGCATTAGAACATATCTTGGCCATGCGCCACTTTTATAAAACGGCTCTATTTTCTCAACAAACACACATCAGTATTTGCACAATTTAAGGTTTTCTGCATACTTCATTAATTACCCCTGTGCACTTGTGACAAATTATCTGAAATTATTTACCCACAATCCAACAATATAACATAATTCAACTATATAACATAATTCAACAATATAACATACATGTATGGTACCTTAAAAAAAAATTTCTTCTGACTGACGCTGGGCTCTTTAAGATATTCTCTGACCTTCTCGACTGGACTTCCCCTTGATTTACACAGGAAGCGCTGAGTTCAAGTAAGCAGGTAGAAATCTACACAATAAATCTCACTTACCGGTTTTTTTTGTTATCAGCGGTTCCTGAAAGATCAGAGGATTTATTGCCAGTGGAGGAGATGCTGGAATATCCCGGACGAGATCCCCAAAATGATATGGTAATAAATCTATTCAGGTCGGATTATGAACTCTCTTCAGTCATCAGTCAGAATGCTGTTCTCCTTTAGCAACCGGTTGGAGGTCAATGAATGATAAGATGACACAAATTTATGCGTAATCGAAGCAAATCATAAGTGACCCGCTTGAGGGCCGTCATGGCTTTATTATTTATAGCTTGAACACAAAGGGTTTATGCTTGCCAATACATTTTAGCCAATCAGAATACACCATGTATGTCTTGAATACATCGATTGTCATACAATGTTAGAAGTGGTAACTAGGACAGCCTTGAAAATGGTTATTATTTCGTTTATCAGTCTTTCGGACATAAACTCAAAAGATTTCTTTCTTTATTCTTCTCAATTAGCCTTGGATATATCTGGTGTTGCTTTGTCCGTCTTGGATACATTTCCAATACATTTAATGTTGCATTTGTCTTGTACAAGTCATGCCTTAAAACAAGATTATTCAGCAAATACAATATTCTGACCAGCTCTGCACATTTTTCTTAAGGACATATCAACTCATTTTGTGATTAACAGTAAATATCTTTGTTAAATGTGAAAAAGCTTGAATCAATATATATTTGCCATTTAAAGGAAGCTCATACACTATCACCTCTTTTTCCTGCCAGTATACGTACGGACTGTCTGACGTGCCTACTTGGATGCGGTCACTCATATAATCCTCCACCATTCTTTCAATGGTGACAGAATCATATGCAGTGACAGTAGACGGCATGTCCGTAATCGCTGGCAGGTCCTTCAGTCCGGACATGATGTCATCACTCGCTCCAGACTGCACTGCATCACCGCCAGCGGGTGGGCTCGGAATTCTTAGCCTTTTCCTCGCAGCCCCAGTTGCGGGAGAATGTGAAGGAGGAGCTGTTGATGGGTCACGTTCCGCTTGACTTGACAAGTGTCTCACCAGCAGGTCTTTGAACCCCTGCAGACTTGTGTCTGCCGGAAAGAGAGATACAACGTAAGCTTTAAACCTAGGATCGAGCACGGTGGCCAAAATGTAGTGCTCTGATTTCAACAGATTGACCACCAGTGAATCCTGGTTAAGCGAATTAAGGGCTCCATCCACAAGTCCCACATTCCTAGCGGAATCGCTACATTTTAGCTCCTCCTTCAATCTCTCAAGCTGCTTCTGCAAAAGCCTGATGAGGGGAATGACCTGACTCAGGCTGGCAGTGTCTGAACTGACTTCACGTGTGGCAAGTTCAAAGGGTTTCAGAACCTTGCACAACGTTGAAATCATTCTCCACTGCGCTTGAGTCAGGTGCATTCCCCCTCCTTTGCCTATATCGTAGGCAGATGTATAGGCTTGAATGGCCTTTTGCTGCTCCTCCATCCTCTGAAGCATATAGAGGGTTGAATTCCACCTCGTTACCACCTCTTGCTTCAGATGATGGCAGGGCAGGTTCAAGAGTGTTTGCTGGTGCTCCAGTCTTCGGCACGCGGTGGCTGAATGCCGAAAGTGGCACGCAATTCTTCGGGCCACCGACAGCATCTCTTGCACGCCCCTGTCGTTTTAAAAAAAAAATCTGCACCACCAAATTCAATGTATGTGCAAAACATGGGACGTGCTGGAATTTGCCCACATGTAATGCACGCACAATATTGGTGGCATTGTCCGATGTCACAAATTCCCAGGAGAGTCCAATTGGGGTAAGCCATTCTGCGATGATGTTACTCAGTTTCCGTAAGAGGTTGTCAGCTGTGTGCCTCTTATGGAAAGCGGTGATACAAAGCGTAGCCTGCCTAGGAACGAGTTGGCGTTTGCGAGATGCTGCTACTGGTGCAGCCGCTGCTGTTCTTGCCATCTACCCAGTGAGCTGTCACAGTCATATAGTCCTCAGTCTGCCCTGCTCCACTTGTCCACATGTCCATGGTTAAGTGGACATTGGGTACAACTGCATTTTTTAGGACACTGGTGACTCTTTTTTTGACGTCTGTGTACATTCTCGGTATCGCCTGCCTAGAGAAGTGGAACCTAGTTGGTATTTGGTACCGGGGACACAGTACCTCAAGCAATTCTCTAATTCCCTGTGAATCAACAGTGGATACCGGACACACGTTTAACACCACCACAGCTGCCAAGACCTGAGTTATCCGCTTTGCAACAGGATGACTGCTGTGATATTTCATCTTCCTCGCAAAGGACTGTTGGACAGGCAATTGCTTACTGGAAGTAGTAAAGGGGTCTTCCGACTTCCCCTCTGGGATGACGATCGACTTCCAGCAGCAACAACAGCAGCGCCAGCAGCAGCAGGCGTTACACTCAAGGATCCATTGGAGGAATCCCAGTTAGGAGAGGATTCGTCAGACTTGCCAGTGACATGGCCTGCAGGACTATTGGCGTTCCTGTCTAAGGCGGAAACTGACACTGAGGGAGTTGGTGGTGTGGTTTGCAGGAGCTTGGGTACAAGAGGAAGGGATTTAGTTGTCAGTGGACTGCTTCCGCTGTCACCCAAAGTTTTTGAACTTGTCAATGACTTCTGATGAATGCGCTCCAGGTGACGTATAAGGGAGGATGTTCCTAGGTGGTTAACGTCCTTACCCCTACTTTTTACAGCTTGACAAAGGCAACACACGGCTTGACACCTGTTGTCCGCATTTGTGTTAAAAAAATTCCACACCGAAGAGGTGATTTTTTTTTGTAATTTGACCAGGCATGTCAATGGCCATGCAAGAAATATGTAACCAATCAAATTGGAAGGGGCGCTCAAGCTGTGTTTCCAAACAATGTATAATAAGCAGCTGTCTGAGTGGGCTAGTCACGCCCACAATATCATACAAAACAGAAACAAACCAAAGTAAGACAGCGCTAACTGAGATGGATTGTAAAAAATACAGTACTATTTATTAAAATAACATTGATTAACTAAACAATTTTATAAAAACTATTAAAATCTGATTTCACTGCACTCTTATGTTATAGTCACCATACATATGATTATTGATCATTTGTAGTTTTGTCCAATGTCCCCGTGAGGTCCGCACATTTATTGTCCCGTATCCTGGGGTTGTGGCACAATCCCTGGGCCGATAATTACGCTGGAGGAATGTCTTATCCCAATTTTTAGGCAAGAGAATGGGAAATGTCCTCACCAGTGTTGCGTGTTGCAGTATTGGATGATCAAGTGTAGGTGACCTGTGTCACCTACACTTGATCATCCAATACTGCCCGGATCTCTGAGGACTCCGCCGAACAGCGCAACTTTGCACCCCATCCATTAATAAGGACCGAACAGAAAAATCAACACGCAACACTGGTGAGGACATTTCCCATTCTCTTGCCTAAAAATTGGGATAAGACATTCCTCCAGCGTAATTATCGGCCCAGGGATTGTGCCACAACCCCAGGATACGGGACAATAAATGTGCGGACCTCACGGGGACATTGGACAAAACTACAAATGATCAATAATCATATGTATGGTGACTATAACATAAGAGTGCAGTGAAATCAGATTTTAATAGTTTTTATAAAATTGTTTAGTTAATCAATGTTATTTTAATAAATAGTACTGTATTTTTTACAATCCATCTCAGTTAGCGCTGTCTTACTTTGGTTTGTTTATGTCAATGGCCATATTCATCCCACGGACGACAGGTGTCTCCCTGGCTGCCTGACTTAAACAAACCACCTCACCATCAGAATCCTCCTTGTCAATTTCCTCCTCAGCGCCAGCAACACCCATATCCTCATCCTGGGGGTAAATTTACTAAAGTGGGAGATTTTTAGAACTGGTGATATTGCCCATGGCAACCAATCAGATTCTACTTACCATTTATCTAGCTGCTTCTAGCAGATAATAGATATAGTCTGATTGGTTGCTATGGGCAACATCACCAGTTCTAAAAATCTCCCACCTTAGTAAATTTACCCCCTGGTGTACTTCAACAGTGACATGTTCAATTTGACTATCAGGAACTGGACTGCGGGTGCTCTTTCCAGCACTTGCAGGGGGCGTGCAAATGGTGGAAGGCGCCACCTCTTCCCGTCCAGTGTTAGGAAGGTCAGGCATCGCAACCGACACAATTGGACTCTCCTTGGGGATTTGTGATTTAGAAGAACGCATAGTTCTTTGCTGTGCTTTTGCCATCTTAACTCTTTTCAGTTTTCTAGCGGGAGGATGAGTGCTTCCATCGTCATGTGAAGCTGCACCACTAGCCATGAACATAGGCCAGGGCCTCAGCCGTTCCTTGCCACTCCGTGTCGTAAATGGCATATTGGCAAGTTTACGCTTCTCCTCAGACGCTTTTAAATAGGATTTTAATACCTACCGGTAAATCCTTTTCTCTTAGTCCGTACAGGATGCTGGGAACTCCAAAAGGACCATGGGGTATAGACGGGATCCGCAGGAGACATGGGCACACTATAAGACTTTGAATGGATGTGAACTGGCTCCTCCCTCTATGCCCCTCCTCCAGACTCCAGTTAGAGAACTGTGCCCAGGGAGACGGACATTTCGAGGAAAGAATTTATTGTTTAAACATGGTGAGTGTCATACCGGCTCACACCTTGAACATGCCGCAGAACGTGGCATTCAATAGAACACCAGCTGACGGCATGAAAAATATACAGCAATATGCTGACCAAAAATGTAACACAACCTGTGTGTAAACACGGCCAATAATAACATACCGCATGCCATGGCATGAATAACGTCAGCAACAGACATGACTGAAAAGAAACACCACATGAGTGTAACCACAACCAATAGCTGCAGATCCAGTACGCACTGGGACGGGCGCCCAGCATCCTCTACGGACTAAGAGAAAAGGTTTTACCGGTAGGTATTAAAATCCTATTTTCTCATACGTCCTAGAGGATGCTAGGATTTCCAAAAGGACCATGAGGTCTATACCAAAGCTCCAGACCGGGCGGGAGAGTGCGGACGACTCTGCAGCACCGATTGAGCAAACAATGAGGTCCTCATCAGCCAGGGTATCAAACATGTAGAACTTAGCAAACGTGTTCAACCCCGACCAAGTAGCAGCTCGGCAAAGTTGAACCGCCGAGACTCCTCGGGTCTCCGCCCAAGAAGAGCCCACCTTCCTGGTAGAATGGGCCTTCACCGACTTCGGCAACGGCAATCCAGCCGTAGAATGAGCATGCCGAATCGTATCCCAGAACCAGCGTGTAACCATCTGCTTAGAAGCAGGGGCCCCAATTTAGTTGGGAGCATACAGGACAAACAGAGCCTCTGTTTCCCCAATCTGAGCCGTTCTGGCGACATAAATAATCAAAACTCTGAATACATCGAGAGACTTCGAATCAGCCAAGGCTTCAGTAGGCACAGGTACCACAATAGGCTGGTTCCTGTGAAATGCAGAAACCACTTTTGGCAGAAATTGTTGCCGAATTCTCAATTCCGCTCTATCCACCTGGAAGATTAAATAGGGGCTCTTGTGAGACAAAGCCGCTAATTCTGACCCCCGCCTTGCGGACGCCAGGGCCAATAGCATGACCACTTTCCAAGTGAGAATTTTTAACTCAACCTTTCGTAAAGGTTCCAACTAGTGCGATATAAGAAACTGCAACACCACGTTAAGGACCCATGGTGCCACTGGGAGCACAAATGGAGGTTGGATGTGCAGCACGCCCTTCACGAAGGTCCGAACTTCTTGAAGGATGGTCAATTCCTTTTGAAAGAAAATTGATAAGGCCGAAATCTGCACTTTAATGGAGCCTAACTTTAGGCCTGCATCCCCACCTGCTTGCAAAAAATGGAGAAAACGACCCAGCTGAAATTCTTCCGTAGGAGCCTACTTGGATTCACACCAAGACACATACTTCCGTAAAGCTTTGCCATTACTCCCTTTCTAGCCTGAAGCAATGTGGGAATGACTTCACCGGAAATACCCTTTCAGGCTAGGATATGGCGTTCAACCTCCATGCTGTCAAACGCAGCCGTGGCAAGTCTTGATACACGCCCGGTCCTTGCTGTAACAAGACCTCTCGTAGAGGAAGAGGCCAGGAATCTTTCAAGAGTAAGTCTTGAAGATCTGGATACCAAGCTCTCCTTGGCTAGACCGGAACAATGAGGATCGCCTGAACCTTTGTTCTTCTTATGTTTATCACCTTCGGAAAGAGTGAAAGTGGAGGGAACACATAGACCAACTGAAACACCCACGGTGTCACAAGGGCGTCGCCTGCTATTGCTTGAGTGTCCCTTGACCTGGAACAATATCCTTGAAGTTTCTTGCTGAGGCGAGACGCCATCATGTCTAATTGAGGAATTCCCCAAAGACTTGTCACTTCTGTGAAAACTTCTTGATGAAGACCCCCACTCCTGGATGGAGATCATGTCTGCTGAGGAAGTCTATTTCTCCGTTGACTATACCCGGAACGAAGACCGCTAATAGAGCATTTACATGCCTTTCCGCCAGTTACATGCCCCACTGTGCCAGATACATGCCCCACTGTGCCAGATACATGCCCCACTGTGCTCCCCCGAGTCCCCCCCCCCCCCCCCGCCGGTCACTCACCACCTGTTGTGTCTATGTGAGGGGAGGAGAGCACAGCGCAGCGCCTCTCCTTCCCCTCACCGCTCCAGGTCTCCGGCGGCTGTGTGGCGCCGGTTCGCCAGCCAATCAGAGCTCGCGGACCGGCAGCCAATCAGGAGCCGGTCCGCGAGCTCTGATTGGCTAACGCCGGAGACCGGACACACGCAGCGCTGCTGGCAGCGGCGGTGAGGGGAGGGAGAGGCGCTGCGCTCTCCTCCCCTCACATTTCGGCGTGATGGGGGCGAGTGGGGCATGATGCCCTTGCCGCCGGCGGTGCCCCCCTCTCCTGGGACTGCCAAGGCAGCCAGGGCATGTGCCCCACTCGCCCTACCCTAGTTACGCCTCTGTCCATGGACACCAGGATCTCATCCTGGATTCCGAACCTTCGTCCCTCTAGGAGGTGAGAACTGTGAAGCCACCACAGGAGAGATATCCTGGTCCTGGAAAATAGGATTATTTTCCGGTGCATGTGCAGGTGAGACCCGGACCACATGTCCAACTGGTCCCGCAAACCACTCTGGTTTTTGACCTGCTCACCGAATGGCCTTGTAGGCCACAACTATCTTCTTCATCAACGGAACGCATTGATGGGTTTACACTGTTGCAAATCTGATCCGACTCGGGATCCTCAAATCTCTTTCCACAGGAAAAAAACAAATTCTCAACAGGTCAGTATCTAATCTTATTCCCAACTCCTACATCTGCGTCGTTGGGATCAACAGTGATTTCCTGTGTTGAAGAACTGTCAGAGAGAAACAACGATTTGCACCCCTTGTTTCTTGACCTCGCCGTAGTCAGGAGAGCGTCCCATTACAGAATAATAATGGCTCTTACTATTGAAGAAAAAACATCATAGTGCCATCACTCTGGTGAAATGACAATGACAATCCTGAATAGCAAACCCAGGTAAGCTTAATGCGTATGAAACCGCATTTAAAACCTCTTTCTTCTTTTACAGGCTGGAGATCCCTGCCCTGAGAGATTCCATCTTGTAGTTCAACTTCTTAAGTAGAAATCTTTTTGGGATTGTTCTGACCGAGCTGTCCGGCTCAGAAGCACGAAAAAGCTTGAATAACAGATTTTTCCTTTTTTTTGTGACAGGGACAGCAGGACAATGTCCTGATCCTGAACCAACCCTTGTATGGCGTCGCATACTACTTCCCCGTCCAGAGGAGAATCGGTAAGATCTATTTTAAAAATCAGTGAGAGGAAACATCTGGAAAACTCGAGTATGTCCCCCTTTTGACTTTATTCTTAAGTCAATGTGTCAAGTCCATTCCAGGACTGACTGTAGAATATTAGACGAGTTCCCACCGGTGTGGGCTCCAGCAAGATAGACCCAGCGACCTGCGGTGGATGTGGTAGAAACAGAGGACGATATCTGCTTTTGCGAACTTGAAAAGGCTGCAGACCTCTTACCTTTTCACCTTCCTCTACTTGCAAAGAAGGGGAAAACAAAACGGTATCCAACCGGTCAAAATGACTGCATCCCACAAAAAATACGTCACCAACCGTTGTGAGGGAACATAGCTCAAGACAGTAGACTTACCAGTGGTATCTGCCGAGATCAACTTAACAAAGCCATTCCCAAACCAGGTTACACCTTCATAGGGAAGACACTCCAGTATTTCTCGGAGTCAGTGCATACCTCTTGTAGTCTCACGGCAGCATGCTGCAATGTTCTAGATAAGACCCAACTTAAGGAATATTCCATCTCTCCCCGGGGTAATTATATCGGATAAAAAGGTAACCGACCATTTGTGAATACAAGCACTCTCCCATGCGTATGTAATGCAATTATCATCAAAACACATAATTAAAATATCACTTAGCTTCCTGTATACGATCCTTTGTGACAGGGCCCCGTGCAGACCAGGGGTTGACTTTCACTGTATTCTATCCACGGCGAGAAAAGAATAAACACTCGTACTCCTCGAGAAGATTTAAGACCATCTCGTCACGGCTGACCTAGAGCTTTATCAACAGAGCGACCAGCACATGAGAAGGAATAACTTTACTTCAGCATTCATTAGAAATCGTAATATGAATATACATATTTAAATTAGTGATGAGCGGGTTCGGTTCCTCGGAATCCGAACCCCCCCGAACTTCACCCATTTTACACGGGTCCGAGGCATACTCGGATTCTCCCATAAGGCTCGGTTAACCCGAGCGCGCCCGAACGTCATCATCCCGCTGTCTGATTCTCGCGAGATTCGGATTCTATATAAGGAGCCGCATGTCGCCGCCATTTTTCACTCGTGCATTGGAAATGATAGTGAGAGGACGTGGATGGCGTCCTCTCACTTTGTTTCAGGGGGCTGCAGTGCAAATATCTTTATTCTGGGGGCCAGCAGTATTATAGGAGGAGTACAGTGCAGAGTTTTGCTGACCAGTGACCACCAGTATTATACGTTGTCTGCCTGAAAAACGCTCCATATCTGTGCTCAGTGTGCTGCATATATCTGTGCTCACACTGCTTTATTGTGGGGACTGGGGACCCAGCAGTATTATGTAGGAGGAGTATAGTGCAGAGTTTTGCTGACCAGTGACCACCAGTATACGTTGTCTGCCTGAAAAACGCTCCATATCTGTGCTCAGTGTGCTGCATACTGTATATCTGTGCTCACACTGCTTTATTGTGGGGACTGGGGACCAGCAGTAGTACATAGGAGGCGTACAGTGCAGAGTTTTACTGACCAGTGACCACCAGTATACGTTGTCTGCCTGAAAAACGCTCCATATCTGTGCTCAGTGTGCTGCATATATCTGTGCTCACACTGCTTTATTGTGGGGACTGGGGACCAGCAGTATTATATAGGAAGAGTACAGTGCAGAGTTTTGCTGACCAGTGACCACCAGTATTATACGTTCTCTGCCTGAAAAACGCTCCATATCTGTGCTGCATTGTAGTATATAGTAGGAGTACAGTGCATAATTTTGCTGACCACCAGTATATAACATATAGGAATACGGTACAGAAGGCCACTGCTCTACCTACCTCTGTGTCGTCAAGTATACTATCCATCCATACCTGTGGTGCATTTCAGTTTTGCACAGTTTGCTGACCACCAGTATATAATATATAGCAGTACGGTACAGTAGGCCACTGCTCTACCTACCTCTGTGTCGTCAAGTATACTATCCATCCATACCTGTGGCGCATTTCAGTTTTGCACAGTTTGCTGACCACCAGTATATAATATATAGCAGTACGGTACAGTAGGCCACTGCTCTACCTACCTCTGTGTCGTCAAGTATACTATCCATCCATACCTGTGGTGCATTTCAGTTGTGCGCAGTATATATAGTAGTAGGCCATTGCTATTGATACTGGCATATAATTCCACACATTAAAAAATGGAGAACAAAAATGTGGAAGGTAAAATAGGGAAAGATCAAGATCCACTTCCACCTCGTGCTGAAGCTGCTGCCACTAGTCATGGCCGAGACGATGAAATGCCATCAACGTCGTCTGCCAAGGCCGATGCCCAATGTCATAGTAGAGAGCATGTAAAATCCAAAACACAAAAGTTCAGTAAAATGACCCAAAAATCAAAATTAAAAGCATGAGGATGGAAGCACTCATCCTCTCGCTAGAAAAATGAAAAGACTTAAGCTGGCAAAAGCACAGCAAAGAACTGTGCGTTCTTCTAAATCACAAATCCCCAAGGAGAGTCCAATTGTGTCGGCTGCGATGCCTGACCTTCCCAACACTGGACGGGAAGAGGTGGCGCCTTCCACCATTTGCACGCCCCCTGCAAGTGCTGGAAGGAGCACCCGCAGTCCAGTTCCTGATAGTCAAATTGAAGATGTCACTGTTGAAGTACACCAGGATGAGGATATGGGTGTTGCTGGCGCTGAGGAGGAAATTGAAAAGGAGGATTCTGATGGTGAGGTGGTTTGTTTAAGTCAGGCACCCGGGGAGACACCTGTTGTCCGTGGGACGAATATGGCCAATGACATGCCTGGTCAAATTACAAAAAAAAAATCACCTCTTCGGTGTGGAATTATTTTAACACAAATGCGGACAACAGGTGTCAAGCCGTGTGTTGCCTTTGTCAAGCTGTAATAAGTAGGGGTAAGGACGTTAACCACCTCGGAACATCCTCCCTTATACGTCACCTGCAGCGCATTCATCATAAGTCAGTGACAAGTTTAAAAACTTTGGATGACAGCGGAAGCAGTCCACTGACCACTAAATCCCTTCTTCTTGTAACCAAGCTCCTGCAAACCACACCACCAACTCCCTCAGTGTCAATTTCCTCCTTACACAGGAAAGCCAATAGTCCTGCAGGCCATGTCACTGTCAAGTCTGACGAGTCCTCTCCTGCCTGGGATTCCTCCGATGCATCCTTGAGTGTAACGCCTACTGCTGCTGGCGCTGCTGTTGTTGCTGCTGGGAGTCGATTGTCATCCCAGAGGTGAAGTCGGAAGACCACTTGTACTACTTCCAGTAAGCAATTGACTGTCTAACAGTCCTTTGCGAGGAATATGAAATATCACAGCAGTCATCCTGCTGCAAAGCGTATAACTCAGGCCTTGGCAGCCTGGGCGGTGAGAAATGTGTTTCCGTTATCCACCATTAATTCACAGGCAACTACAGACTTGATTGAGGTACTGTGTCCCCGGTACCAAATACCATCTAGGTTCCATTTCTCTAGGCAGGCGATACCGAAAATGTACACAGACCTCAGAAAAAGAGTCACCAGTGTCCTAAAAAAAGCAGTTGTACCCAATGTCCACTTAACCACGGACATGTGGACAAGTGGAGCAGGGCAGACTCAGGACTATAGGACTGTGACAGCCCACTGGGTAGATGTATTGCCTCCCGCAGCAAGAACAGCAGCGGCGGCACCAGTAGCAGCATCTCGCAAACGCCAACTCGTTCCTAGGCAGGCTACGCTTTGTATCACCGCTTTCCAGAAGAGGCACACAGCTGACAACCTCTTACGGAAACTGAGGAACATCATCCCAGAATGGCTTACCCCAAATGGACTCTCCTGGGGATTTGTGACATCGGACAACGCCAGCAATATTGTGCATGCTTTACATCTGGGCAAATTCCAGCACGTCCCATGTTTTGCACATACATTGAATTTGGTGGTGCAGAATTATTTAAAAAATGACAGGGGCGTGCAAGAGATGCTGTCGGTGGCCCGAAGAATTGCGGGCCACTTTCGGCATTCAGCCACCGCGTGCCGAAGACTGGAGCACCAGCAAACAGTCCTGAACCTGCCCTGCCATCATCTGAAGCAAGAGGTGGTAACGAGGTGGAATTCAACTCTCTATATGCTTCAGAGGATGGAGGAGCAGCAAAAGGCCATTCAAGCCTATACATCTGCCCACGATATAGGCAAAGGAGGGGGAAAGCACATGACTCAAGCGCAGTGGAGAATGATTTCAACGTTGTGCAAGGTTCTGCAACCCTTTGAACTTGCCACACGTGAAGTCAGTTCAGACACTGCCAGCCTAAGTCAGGTCATTCCCCTCATCAGGCTTTTGCAGAAGAAGCTGGAGACATTGAAGGAGGAGCTAAAACAGAGCGATTCCGCTAGGCATGTGGGACTTGGGATGGAGCCCTTAATTCGCTTAACCAGGATTCACGGGTAGTGAATCTGTTGAAATCAGAGCACTACATTTTGGCCACCGTGCTCGATCCTAGATTTAAAACCTACGTTGCATCTCTCTTTCCGGCAGACACAAGTCTGCAGAGGTTCAAAGACCTGCTGGTGAGAAAATTGTCAAGTCAAGCGGAACGTGACCCGTCAACAGCTCCTCCTTCACATTCTCCCGCAACTGGGGGTGCGAGGAAAAGGCTAAGAATTCCGAGCCCACCCGCTGGCGGTGATGCAGGGCAGTCTGGAGGGAGTGCTGACATCTGGTCCGGACTGAAGGACCTGCCAACGATTACTGACATGTCGTCTACTGTCACTGCATATGATTCTCTCACCATTGAAAGAATGGTGCAGGATTATATGAGTGACCGCATCCAAGTAGGCACGTCAGACAGTCCGTACGTATACTGGCAGGAAAAAGAGGCAATTTGGAGGCCCTTGCAGAAACTGGCTTTATTTTACCTAAGTTGCCCACCCTCCAGTGTGTACTCCGAAAGAGTGTTTAGTGCAGCCGCTCACCTTGTCAGCAATCGGCGTACGAGGTTACTTCCAGAAAATGTGGAGAAGATGATGTTCATCAGAATGAATTATAATCAATTCCTCCGTGGAGACATTCACCTGCAATTGCCTCGAAAAAGTATACAGGGCCTTAGAGATGGTGGATTCCAGTGGGGACGAATTAATAATCTGTGAGGAGGAAGATGTACACAGTGAAAGGGGCGAGGAATCGGACGATGAGGACGAGGTGGACATCTTGCCTCTGTAGAGCCAGTTTGTGCAAGGAGAGATTGATTGCTTCTTTTTTGGTGGGGGCCCAAACCACCCAGTCATTTCACTCACAGTCGTGTGGCAGACCCTGTCGCTGAAATGATGGGTTTGTTAAAGTGTGCATGTCCTGTTTATACAACAAAGGGTGGGTGGGAGGGCCCAAGGACAATTCCATCTTGCACCTCTTTTTTCTTTCATTTTTCTTTGCATCATGTGCTGTTTGGGGACTATTTTTTTTTGAAGTGCCATCCTGCCTGACACTGCAGTGCCATTCCTAGATGGGTCAGGTGTTTGTGTCGGCCACTTGGGTCGCTTAGCTTAGTCACACAGCTACCTCATTGTGCCTCTTTTTTTTCTTTGCATCATGTGCTGTTTGGGGACTATTTTTTTGAAGTGCCATCCTGTCTGACACTGCAGTGCCACTCCTAGATGGGCCAGGTGTTTGTGTCGGCCACTTGGGTCGCTTAGCTTAGTCATCCAGCGACCTCGGTGCAAATTTTAGGACTAAAAATAATATTGTGAGGTGTTCAGAATAGACTGAAAATGAGTGGAAATTATGGTTATTGAGGTTAATAATACCATGGGATCAAAATGACCCCCAAATTCTATGATTTAAGCTGTTTTTGCATCCAAAACACACCCGAATCCGATAAAAAATTTTCAGGGAGGTTTTGCCAAAACGCGTCCAAATCCAAAACACGGCCGCGGAACTGAATCCAAAACCAAAACACAAAACCCAAAAAATGTCCGGTGCACATCACTAATTTAAATACACATATACACACATATTCTATATATACATCATACGTATATGTATTTTGTCAGGAACAGCATGGTCCCTAGTTACATTAATGTGTTCTGAATGTGTATGAACATGTACTGAATGCCATTGTTGTTGGTCTAACCAGGAAACATTATGGTCGACATAAAACATAGTATTCGTCGACAACAGGGAGTAGTAACATATATATACACATAATGTTAATATCACTCCCCCACAAATACTACCACGTCTGTGCTAAAACTACAGCTCAATGCATCCGTACCATATATATATATATATATATATATATATATAAAAAGAAAAAGAATGGAGGGCGCAGTCGTGAGTAATTATTCACAGGTACTTTACTGACAATTCTCAACTCACATACATTTCAATATAGGGTAACCGGTGCAATGAAGAAAACCAGTGTAGCATCCGGACTGCTGACACTGGTAAACGTCGCCGCTCCTCTGGTTCCACAGTCACTGTAACATCCAGCTCCACGGACTCCACAACGCTGACCTCACACTCCGGTGCTCCGGTTGATGGGTATCACGTACTACGTCCTGCTGGCCACGCCCAACGCGTTTCGTCACGGGACTTCGTCAGGGGGTGTGGTTGGCATTACCATCTCAGCTTATTTATACCAAAGCCACACAGGACTCAATGTTCAATTTAACGCTAGCAATTTAAAACCCACATTGCTCTAATAAAGTTATTACACATATCACATCATCAAATATTAATACATACTATGAAATACATACAAGATTTATTAATTTAAAAACGCACTGAGACAACGACATCGAGAGCAGCATATACATAGTATTATCTTAAATAGCCAATTAATCCTAATAAACCCCTCTATGATCTCTAATTAAATACCCCAATGGTATATAAAAAACATTTTAAAGTTACCATAGTTAATAAATAATCAAGTACTAAAATTTCATAAAAATCTATTACTATTTTCGTTTATATAATTTTAAAAAATCACCCCGATAGCTTTATATCAGTGCATATTTAATCACATAAAGCGCCTTTAGGTATTAGCCTATACCAACACCTATCTTTAAACAATATCATAACAAACAAATACATATATAAGGAACATGAGATAGCAAATATTTAAAAACAAATATTAAATCTGTAGAGAGCTCTATATATAGGAGGATAGATGAAGAAATAAATAAATAAAAGAAAACAAAACAATAAAAGAAAACAGATCTTGTCACCATGAGCTGGAGTGGGTGTAAAAAGACACAAAGGAGCCAATGGCCCAACTACAATGTATCCCAACACCCAATTCCGCATCAAATTTTTCTTTTTTACATGATTTGAGGAGTACGGTAGCTCCTGAGGAGGATTGCGGCAACATACATTTCGGACTTATATTGAAAGTAAAAGACTCTATTTCCCATTGCGCGGTTTTTATTTTTCTGTTTTATTTATATATATATATATATATATATATATATATATATATATATATATATATATATATATATATATATATATATTTACAGGTATAGGTTTTTGTCAATTTACACCCAGTAATAGAGTTGGTGCCGACAGGGTCACCCACATACAACTGTGTTGTCCCATACAGTGTTCACTTTGGAAAAGCTTACAAACACCGACATGCTGACACTTCATCTACTGAGTCAAGTACCAGCAGGAGTCGGCAATGCCGACAGAGGGATCCCATAGCTGTTTGTGGCAGAGCCCACACACATGTCGACACACGTGTACTACATTGCTATAATGGGTAGAATCCTGACAGAGAAAACACAGAAACTTTTTTACAACTCATTAACCAACCTGCTCGGCGCGCTTCAGCCCCGCTAATTTTTCACAGTTTTTTACTGGCGGGGGTCTGTATACAGTGCCTATGCACTGTATAATTCTTTGCCAGGACATTATATGAGGTATAATTGCTGCCCAGGGCGCCCCCCCCCCGCCCTGCACCCGTGTAGTGCCGCTTGTGTGCGGGAGCAATGGCGCGCAGCGCGGTACCTCAGAGACTCTAAAGTCTTCTGCCGTCACTGAAGTCTTCTGTTCTTCTTATACTCACCCGGCTTCTTTCTTCTGGCTCTGTGAGGGGGGTGACAGCGCGGTTCCGGGAACAAGCAGCTAGGCGAACCAAGTGATCAGACCCTCTGGAGCTAATGGTGTCCAGTAGCCTAAGAAGCAGAGCCCTTGAACTCAGAAGAAGTAGGTCCTGCTTCTCTCCCCTCACTGCCACGATGCAGGGAGCCTGTAGCCAGCTGGTCTGCCTGAAAATAAAAAACCTAACAAAGTCTTTTCAGAGAAACTCAGGAGAGCTCCCCTAGTGTGTGTCCATTCACTCCTGGGCACAAAGTCTAACTGGAGTCTGGAGGAGGGGCATAGAGGGAGGAGCCAGTTCACACCCATTCAAAGTCTTCTAGTGTGCCCATGTTTCCTGCGGATCCTGTCTATACCCCATGGTCCTTTTGGAGTTCCCAGCATCCTCTAGGACGTATGAGAAATTTAGATTTTTGGGTCATTTTACTGAACTTAAGTTTTTTTGGATCTTACATGCTCTCTACTATGACATTGGGCATCGGCCTTGGCAGACGACGTTGATGGCATTTCATCATCTCGGCCATGACTAGTGGCAGCAGCTTCAGCACGAGGTGGAAGTGCATCTTGATCTTTCCCTATTTTACCCTCCACATTTTTGTTCTCCATTTTTTAATGTGTGGAATTATATGCCAGTTATATATCAATAGCAATGGCCTACTGTACTGTACTATATATGTATACTGTTGTCACCAAAATGCTGCACTGTAATACTATATATACTGCTCACAAAAATGCAGCACAGATATGGAATGGATACTTGCAGTGACACAGAGCTGCAAGATACAGCAATGGCCTACTGTACAACTCATACTTACCTACTCTCCCGGAAGCTGCGGGAGGCTCCCATTTTTTGGGGTAGCCCCCTGCACCCCCGGAAGAGTGGGCAGGTCTCCCGCATCCTGCTCGCATCTTAGTGATGCCAGCAGGATGGAGAGATAACCTCCCGCATTCGCGGGTCCATCGGGTGGAGAAGGGGTTAAAATTACGCAAATTGCATCATTTTAGCCCTGCCCCCTTCCCGCGGACCCGCGAATCGCGGCATTTCCTGATGCGGGGGCGGAGCTTAGTGATGTCACAGTCCGTCCCCGCCCCCCGAAGACACCTGCAGCGTCTCCTCTCCGGGCTTCTCCCGGAGATGAGAAATATAATGTAGGTAAGTATGGTGGTATCCGTTCACATGGTCGACCATGTTATGGTCGACAGTCATTAGGTCGACCACTATTGGTTGACATTGACATGGTCGACATGGACACATGGTCGACACATGAAAATGGTCGACACATGAAAGGTCGACACATGAAAAGGTCGACATGAGTTTTTTAACTTTTTCTTTTGGGGAACTTTTCCATACTTTACGATCCACATGGACTACGATTGGAACGGTAAAGTGTGCCGAGCGAAGCGGTAGCGAAGCGAAGGCACCATGCCCGAAGCATGGCGAGCGAAGCAAGCCATGCGAGGGGACGCGGTGCACTAATTGGGGTTCCCAGTCACTTTACGCAAAAAACGACACCCAAAAAAGTTAAAAAACTCATGTCGACCTTTTCATATGTCGACCTTTCATGTGTCGACCATTTTCATGTGTCCATGTCAACCATGTCAATGTCGACCAATAGTGGTCGACCTAATGACTGTCGACCATAACATGGTCGACCATTCATACCGGAACCAAGTATGGTACAACTATATACTGTAGGTCACCAAAATGCTGCACTGTAATACTATATATACTGCTCACAAAAATGCAGCACAGATATGGAATGGATACTTGCAGTGACACAGAGCTGCAAGTTACAACAATGGCCTACTGTACACAACTATATACTGTTGGGTCACCAAAATGCTGCACTGTACTACTATATATACTGCTCACAAAAATGCTGCACAGATATGGAATGGATACTTGCAGTGACACAGAGCTGCAAGTTACAACAATGGCCTACTGTACACAACTATATACTGTTGGGTCACCAAAATGCTGCACTGTACTACTATATATACTGCTCACAAAAATGCTGCACAGATATGGAATGGATACTTGCAGTGACACGGAGCTGCAAGATACAGCAATGGCCTACTGTACTGTACTACTATAATTATAAACTGGTGGTCCTCAGTCCCCACAAAATGCACACTGAGCACAGATATGGAGCGTTTTCAGGCAGAGAACGTAGATATTTTCAGCACACTGAGCACAGATATTTGCACTTGCAGCACACTGAGCACAGATATTTGCAGCACACTGAGCACAGATATGGAGCGTTTTCAGGCAGAGAACGTAGATATTTTCAGCACACTGAGCACAGATATTTGCACTTGCAGCACACTGAGCACAGATATTTGCAGCACACTGAGCACAGATATTTGCAGCACACTGAGCACAGATTACGGAGCTTTTCAGGGAGAGAACGCAGCCACGTCCTCTCCGTTCAATCTCCAATGCACGAGTGAAAATGGCGGCGACGCGCGGCTCTTTATATAGAATATGAATCTTGCGAGATTCCGACAGCGGGATGATGACGTTCGGCCTCGTTCAGGTTAACTGAGCAAGGCGGGAAGATCCGAGGCTGCCTCGGACCCGTGTAAAATAGGTACTCCTAACAGACTCAGACTAGGAAACTGTGCCCGAGGAGACGGACATACTTTGAGAGAAGGATATAAACAAGGAAAGTGGTGAGATTTTGAACCAGCACAACCATAACAAGAGGAAAGCCATGCTAACCAAACTTGTAAATAGTAGCAGCAACACCTGAACCAAACAACCATACTTAACCAAGGGGCATTGTATTAATCTGGAGAAGGCATAAGGAAGTGATAAAGCAGTGATACGTACAAGGTGATAAATGCACCAGCCAATCAGCTCATAACTGCTAATTTACATATTGGAGCTGATTGGCTGGTGTGTTTATCACTTTGCACTTATCACTGGTTTATCACTTCCTTATGCCTTCTCCAGGTTAATACATCTGCCCCCAAGAAATATGTAAATATAATATGGAGTTATAAATTAATAAATGGTACATGTATAAAAAGGTGTATCTAGTACACTTTGCACAGTTCCTCCAATCGGACTGGTTTGAACCATTACAGGAAGTAGACATAAAGTACCTTACGTGGAAGACCGTCACACTGTTGGCCTTGGCTTTGTGTCGGAGCTGTCTTACAAGAGCCCTTACAGAGCTGAACTCAGAACTCGTCAGCAATTTCTTCCTAAGGTGGTGTCCGCGTTTCACATCAACCAACCTATTGTGGTTCCCGTTGTTACGGACACCTCTGCTACTTCAAAGACTTTAGATGTTGTGAGGGCTTTGTAGGTGTATGTAAGTGTAGCATAATATTAGGACGAACCTATAAATATGTAAATATAATATGGAGTTATAAATTAATAAATGGTACATGTATAAAAAGGTGTATCTAGTACTGTGTATATAAGAATGAAATACATCTATTTATGTATATATAATAATGAAATAGCATGTATAGTAGTGTAGGTGATATGTATAATTATAAATGAATATAGCGAGAGAAA
Organism: Pseudophryne corroboree; assembly: GCF_028390025.1. Taxonomy (NCBI): domain Eukaryota; kingdom Metazoa; phylum Chordata; class Amphibia; order Anura; family Myobatrachidae; genus Pseudophryne; species Pseudophryne corroboree. Next base: position 415,630,555 of record NC_086451.1, read on the forward strand.
TATGGTTGTGGATTTTAAACATAACTGGGATGGGGAGGAGCATGGTGGTTTGCCTGAGGCACTTCCTATGACACTGAAATGGGCAGGGGGAGTACGGAGAGGTATTATCTGTGCTGCTGCTGCTGCTGTAACAGGGGACCCGCGAGCCGGTAATAAGAGGGCCGTGTGCATAGGAGAGGACCCGCGAGCCGGTAATAAGAGGGCCGTGCGCAGAGTGGTGTCCCCGTGCCGGTAGAGCAGGGAGCCACGTGCAAAGGAGAGGGTTCACGCGCCGGGAGCTGGTGGGAGAGTATAAAAGGACGCTCTCACCGGCGGAGATCAGACTGGAGTTCCCTCAGCTAGTGTGCGCATTTGGTACCCCAGCACCGCTTAAAGAGCTGTAAGCTGTAAACATACAGCGGCGGCAGGGTCCAAATAGCGCTACCCAGGCTGAGCATCACCTGAAGTGCAACCGCAGGGCACACCAGCGCCGCTAAAGAGCTGTGAGCTGTAAACATACAGCGGCGCCTGGGTCCCGGCAGTGCTACTCAGGATTGATCGGTACCTTAAGGCTGAAGTGGAGCCGCCGCTGGGTGGAAATGGCAGAGCGAGGGGCCCCTAGGGAGAGCGGAGGCTCTGAGGTCAGCGGGCGGCTGTCAGAATAGAGCAGCAGTGAGCGACGCAGAGGGCAGGCAGCTCAGACATCGCCCAATCAACAGGTCAAGCTGATCAGTGACGTAGGTGGCGGCAAGTGCCATCTAGTGAACAGGCTGAAGGAGGAGTCGGGGGAGTTGATCGATGGTTGTGTAAGTGAATGGCACCACCCACTACACAGCATAAGAACATATACGTTAGCTGTCCATGTAAACACAGCATTAATAAGCAAGTGGGACAGAGACAAGAGATTACAACTTGGTGTCATTTAATGAACTGCACCAAAAAGGAATATAAAGTCCAGGGAATAGCACCACAAATTTAACCTGACAGTGAAAGTAGGAAAGATTACTGTTACCCTCACATTTATTATATTGATAGACTGGATTAATTCATAAACCCCCATAGGGTCCAGAAAGGGTTAGCCGCCCGGCAGAATAAGATATGCCAATAATACTGCAAGTATATTAAGTACTGTATTGTGGCATTTTTGAGAGACGCTATCCACTAAGAGGGAAAGGATTAACTGTTCAACACCGTACTTGTAAATAAGGGCGAACCTACCTTATTTATCTAGCATTCTGTGACATTATACTGTACTTTATTGACCACATTACATGAGCATCTAATAGACAAACAGAAGGAATATATATATATATATATATATATATATAAATAAGCAACAGTTCTATCCCATACAGCGGCACTCGGAGTCTGATTCAAAAGGTGCAATAAATATTGATTATTTATTGCACCTTTTGAGTCAGACTCCGAGTGCCGCTGTATGGGATAGAACTGTTGCTTGTAATGAATTTCCAGAGGGCACCGGAGCATATTAACACAATTAGGTGAGTGCCGATCCGTCTGCATTATCTATATATATATATTAGTGGATGCTCATCACGGAAATGGAGATTCTGATTATATACATATATATATACACAAAGGAGATGAAATTGCCTATACAGTGGAATAAGACTGTGAACATTATAGTGTAAAGTTTCTAGTTATTATAATCCCTCAGAGACTGCATGTAGAGTTATTCAGGGAAGAGACACTGATACAATAAGTTATCGAGGGAAGAATATTCAAGGCAAGAAATTAACCTATATTAAAGGGAAAATTGTTAAGTTAACTATCTGGATGTTAAGAGATCCGAAGTTATTTGAGTAAAGCCACTAGAGAAGTTACACTGTGTCTTTGTAGTTCGCTACATGCAGCTTACTGAATACAAAGTAGAAGTAATATCTTTCTCAGAGCAGAGAAGTGTAATTTATTTTGGACCACACAAGTAACCAGGATACAGGATTACAGGGTACACATATAAGCAGGATTTTCTAAAGTGGCATTAGACTCAGTAAAGGACACTTCACACCTTCATGTATCTGGAATATAAAAGACTACTGTGGTTTATCATCTTATGGGCCCCAACTTGCGCAACTCATTTTTATTAATTCCAGAGTACCCGGGTCACTCAGACAAGTGAAGTTTACACCAAATGTTTTTTTATATATTGCATGCAAATTTTATTGTATAGGAATGTGGGGTAGCTAGGAAATGAACTTTAAGAGGTATGCACAGACGTAGTTATTAATATGTTACTAGCAGGGCTGTTTCTAGCCAATTTGGCTCCCAGTAAGAGACTTAAAAATGCGCCCCCCATGACATAAAAAAAAAAAATGTGCCCCCCCCCACACACACCTAGATGAAAGAAAAAAAAAACTTGCACGTGCACCTGGCAAGGGGGCGTGGCCTCATCTAAATGGGTGTAGCCTCATTTAAATGGGCATGGCCTCGTCTGAAAAGACTACCTCACAATCCAGTTTTTGACCCTGCTCCAACAGATCACGACCACCACAGGAAAAAAAAATTCTGCCATATTAAGCCCTACACAGTAATGCCCCCTGCACCATATTATGCCACATACCGCAATGCCCTTGATACATTAAATTCCCACACTATGGCAGGCAAGAGTCCCCATTTCACAAATTACGGCAGGTGTCCCCATTTTACACATTGAGAGAGAGAGAGAATACTTACAGAAGTGAATACCGCTCTTCGGCCCGCCTCACCAGTCGCTCCTCGCGCCGGCCTTTCCCTCTTCCTAACTTGGATCCCCCTCTGTACTCCGCTCGGGGTGGGGTGGGGGGGGATTTTCGCGGAGTGACGGGGTTGCGTCGTGATGTAACGACGCAACCGCGTCATTCCGTGAAACTCCGCCCCCCGAGCGGGTTACTCGGGGAGAAATAGGAGGGGGAAGCAGGGAGCCACAGTTAGTGCCGCGGCGGGCGCCCAGTGCGGTTGCACTGCTCGCCTGCCCCACGAAACGACCCTGGTTACTAGTATAATACATTTAACATTAAAACTATAATACTTACCGATTTATGTATTGGAGATTGATTGGAGAGGCTGAAAGAAAGAAGAACAGGTATATACTGGTAATATACTGTTGTTAGATAGATATATATTTATTTGTACATTTGCATAGATAGCCAAACCCACATCTTAAGTACAGATAGAACTCAGGCTACCCAGGCAGCCTGTTATAGAAAATTAGCTTGGGTGGAGGCACATTAATAGAATTAGTAACCTGGTCAGGAGGTAGGGAGGGTTACATAAGAACAGCTCGTCACAGGAAATCAGACTCGTTCATTCTCTATGATCCCAATTAGATTGGGTATCCTGCTTCAAAGCAGTCAATTGCACGCTGGATTAGGCTCACTATCCAGCATGCTTATTCCACGGCAGGCTTGCCGGTTCCAAAATCTGTACAGGCCCACTCTACTAGGGCTGTAGGTTCCTCATGGGCGGCTGCCCGGGGTGTCTCGGCTTTACAGCTCCACCGAGCAGCTACTTGGTCAGGTTTGAACACGTTTCCTAAGTTTTACAAATTCGATACTTTGGCCTCTGAGGACCTTCAGTTTGGTCAGTCAGTTCTGCAGGAACCTCAGCACTCTCCCACCCGGTTTGGGAGCTTTGGTACTTCCCCATCGTACTAAATTAGATTTCCAATATCCCCTAGGACGTAAGAGAAATTAGAATTTTAATTACCTATCGGTAAATCTTTTTCTCGTAGTCTGTAGGGAATACTGGGCGCCCACCTGGTGCTGCATTCTTCCTGCACTGTTTCTTGGGGGCAGATGTATTAACCTGGAGAAGGCATAAGGAAGTGATAAACCAGTGATAAGTGCAAAGTGATACTAGATACACCTTTTTATACATGTACCATTTATTAATTTATAACTCCATATTATATTTACATATTTATAGGTTCGTCCTAATATTATGCTACACTTACATACACCTACAAAGCCCTCACAACATCTAAAGTCTTTGAAGTAGCAGAGGTGTCCGTAACAACGGGAACCACAATAGGTTGGTTGATGTGAAACGCGGACACCACCTTAGGAAGAAATTGCTGACGAGTTCTGAGTTCAGCTCTGTAAGGGCTCTTGTAAGACAGCTCCGACACAAAGCCAAGGCCAACAGTGTGACGGTCTTCCACGTAAGGTACTTTATGTCTACTTCCTGTAATGGTTCAAACCAGTCCGATTGGAGGAACTGTAACATCAAATTGAGATCCCAAGGTGCCATGGGAGGCACGAAAGGAGGTTGGATGTGCAGAACACCTTTCAAGAACGTCTGGACCTCAGGGAGAGAAGCCAATTGTTTCTGGAAGAAAATAGACAAGGCCGAAATCTGAACTTTAATGGAGCCTAGATGTAGGCCCACATCCACTCCCGACTGCAGAAAAAGCAGGAAACGTCCCAGGTGAAATTCTGCCGCAGAATATTGTCTGCTCTCACACCAAGAGACATATTTCTTCCATAAACTGTGGTAATGTTTAGACGTTACCCCCTTTCTGGCTTGGATCATAGTCGGGATGACCGTTTCAGGAATCCCTCTTCTGGCTAGAATCAGCCGCTCAACTTCCTTGCTGTTAAACATAGCCATGGTAAGTCATCAAGACTTAGATGAGTGGGCCCTGTTGCAGAATATCCTCGCGAAGAGGCAGAGGCCATGGACCTTCGAGCAACATCTCGAGAAGATCCGCGTACCAGGCCCTTCATGGCCATTCTAGAGCAATGGGGATTGCTTGAACCTGTTTCCTTTTTATAATTTTTAGAATTCTTGGGATCAGAGGAAGTGGAGTTGTCAGAGCGTCTACCGCCACTGCTTGTGGGTCTCTCGACCGGGAACAATACTGCTTGAGCTTCTTGTTGAGTCGAGAGGCCATCATGTTGATCTGTGGATATCCCCACCGACATGTCAACCACCAGAATACCTCCGGGTGAAGGCCCCACTCCCCCGGGTGGAGGTTGTGTCTGCTGAGGAAGTCTGCATCCCACTTGTCTACTCCCAGAATGAAGACCGCCGACTGTTTTTCCTCTCAGAGGAGAATTTTTGACACCTCTGACATCGCGGCTCTGCTTTTTGTTCTGCCCTGTCGGTTTATGTACATTACCGCCATCACATTGTCCGACTGGACTTGAATGGCCTGATTCTGAAGCAGAGATGAGGCCTGCAGAAGGGCGTTGTATATAGACCTGAGTTCCAGGATGTTTATTGGAAGGATGATTTCCTGACTTGACCATCTTCCCTAAAAACTGTACCCCCTGGGTGACTACGCCCTAACCTCTGAGGCTTGCATCCGTGGTTAGCAGAATCCAATTCTGAATCCCGAACCTCCGACCCTCGACTAGGTGAGAAGTCTGCAGCCACCACAGAAGGGAGACCCTGGCTTTTGGTGACAGACAAATCTTCTGGTGCACGTGAAGATGCGATCCGGACCATTTGCCCAACAGATCCAGCTGGAAAGGCCTCGCATGAAACCTTCCATACTGAATTGCTTCATAAGAAGCCACCATTTTCCCCAGAAGGTGTATGCAGAGATGCACCAAGATCCTGGTCGGCTTCAGGACAGCCCTAACCCTCGACTGGATTACCATTGCCTTTTCCAAGGGAAGGAACACTTTCTGAGACTCTGTGTCCAGTATCATTCCCAGGAAAGGAAGCCTCTGTGTTGGATTTAGGTGAGATTTTGGTAGGTTCAGAATCCACCTGTGAGCCAGGAGTAGTCTGGTTGAGAGGCCAATGCTGTCCAACAACCGCTCCCTGGACGGTGCCTTTATCAGAAGATCGTCCAGGTACGGAATTAAAAACATCATCTCTGCCATCAATTTGGTGAACACCCTCGGTGCCATGAAGAGACCAAAATGGTAGGGCTTGGAACTGGTAGTGACAGTCCTGCAGTGCACACCATAGATAAGCCTGATGAGGCGGCCAGATCGGAATGTGAAGGTACGCATCCTTGATATCCAGAGACACTAAGAATTCCCCCTCCTCCAGACCTGAGATCACCGCTTTCAGAGACTCCATCTTGAATTTGAACACTCGTAAGTACGTGTTCAACGACTTGAGGTTCAGAAACGGTCTTACCGAACTGTCCGGTTTCAGTACTACAAACAAGTTGGAATAATACCCCTTGTTCGCAGATGAGGTGGAACTGGAACAATGACCTGAGTCTGTACCAGTTTTTTAATTGCGTCCTGTAAAGTTATACTTGCCTCTTGTGAAACTGGTAAGCCTGATTTGAAGAATCTGTGAGATGAGAGCTCCTGGAACTCCAGTCTGTAGCCCTGGGAAATAAGATCTATGACCCAGGGATCCTGGCACAGACTTGTCCAGATGTGACTGAAGAATTTTAGTCTGGCTCCCACCTGCATGTCTTCCAGGCATCAAGGTCCACCGTCATGCTGAAGGTTTTGAGGAAGCAAAGCTTGAGCTCTGTTCATGTGAACCGGCAGTTGCTGGTTTGCTTGGTCTACCTCTAGCATCTTTGGTGGCTGTAGAAGAACCTCTGGGTTTGCCCCTAAACTTGGCCATCCAAAAAGGACTGTAAATTGGAACCTGAGTAAGCCTTCCTTGCTGGGGGAGCTGCAGAAGGAAGATATGTGGACTTGCGCGCAGTAGCTTTGGAGATCCATTTGTCTAGTTCATTTCCAAATAAGGCCTCTCCTGTGAAGGGTAGGCCTTCCATGCCTTTACTGGAGTCCGCGTCAGCAGTCCACTGGCATAGCCCCTGCGTGCTGACACTGCCATAGCAGTGATGCGTGCATTAAGCAAGCCTATTTCTTTTATGGCTTCCACCATAAAGTTTGCAGAGTCCTGTATATGTTGCAGGAGTAAAATAATCTCCCCTTTATGGTAAGGTATCTAACCCCTCAAATAGGTTACCCGACCATGTGGCAATGGCTCTTGTAATTCACCCACATGCTATAGTAGGATTCTGGGCTACCCCAGCAGCTGTATATAAGGATTTGAGTGTGGTCTCAATTTTATGATGAGCCGCGTCTTTCAGGGAGGCTGCACCCAGGACAGGCAATACAATTTTTCGTGACAGACTGGATACTGATGCATCCACTATCGGTGGATTTTCTCATTTTTTCCTATCCTCAGAAGGAAAAGATGATAGCAACCTTTTAGGGATTTGAAATTTCCTATCAGGATTAACCCACGGTTCTTCAAACAGGGTATTTAGTTCCTTTGACACAGGAAAAGTGGTTGAGGATTTCTTTTTTATATTAAAATAAGATTCCTTACTCTCCTCCATCACTTTATCAGGGATATGCAGCACTTCTCTGACAGCCTCTATGAAAGCCTCTATTCCCTGTGACAGAGTACCCTCCCCCACCTCTGAGACCACCTCCCCTTCCTCCATGTCTGTAGAGGAAGCACAAAGGACTGGAGGAGGGGGGGGGGGGGGTTAGGAGCAGTGGAGGGAGCACAAAGGACTGGAGAGGGAAGCCTGTGCGGGGAAAGGGTGGGGGGACGGGGAGGTGCCGCAGAGGGGGGGTGGGTAGGGGCAGTGGAGGAAGCACCAAGGATTGGAGAGAGAGAAGCCTGTGCGGGGGAAGGGGGGGGTCAGAGGTGCCGCAGAGGGGGGGGGGGGTCGGTAGGAGCAGTTGAGGGAGCACCAAGTACAGGAGGGAGAAGTCTGTGCGGGGGAAGGGGGGTCGGGGTGCCGCGGATGGGGAGAGGTGAGGAAAGGTAAACGGGAGACTGGTGAGCTGACCAGGCGCTGCTCACCACAGGGGCAGCTCATCCCCCTGGCCGGAGCTGCAGTGCAGAATCGGACTCTGTGTGTGGTGCAGATCTTGGCCGGCGCAGCATAGCCAGGACGGCGCCTCTCCACACTGGCCTGCTGTTGCAGTCTAGTCGCTGTGTGTGTGGGAGACGCAGCGGGCTGCCTGATCACTGTGGGACACGCTGGGAGGCAGAACCGCGGGACTTGGTCTGGGAGCGCTATATACAGCATCTGGTAGCTATATTTAAAAAATCAGTCACATACTGCGATGGATCAGCATCAGGGGGGGGGGGGTTCTAGGTACTCGGACCCCCCCCCCCCCTCCCCCCTGCGTGCGCTAGTGCATAACAACCAATCAGATTCCAGGTATTATCTTCTAGAAGGTGCTAGATAAATGAGAAGTGGAGTCTGATTGGTTGCTATGGGCAACATCCCATCTTAAACAGAACTCACATTCTAGTAAATTTACCCCATAGTCTGTTATTGAAAAATAATTATTTAACAGCACATAAGGAATGGTGAAGCAAGCTTTGAATAAAAAAATATTTATAATTAATTATTCTGCCCAAATGGCCGCTTACGTGACCAGGATACCACAAGTAAGGTATGGGCTGCGCGCTGCCCAATACCTACACCAGACGGACCGTTTCACCTAATGCAGGCTTGTTCTAATGCAAGTTTCTGTCTATGCAGCTAAAAGTGAAGTGTATGTGAATATGCTCTGGCAGTATTGACTAACGATCTGGACATAAAAGACTACACATGGACAAAAAACCCTGAATATTCGTGACCTGGGCAAATATCTTTAATACTGGTGCTGCAAATATGGCTGTATGGGGCGGCACTGCGTACCGGTAAGAAATTGCCAGCTGGTACACAGTACCGCCGGGCCATACACCATACCTGCAGCGGAGAGCACAGCGCCTCTCAGGCCCCTCAATGCTCAGTGATGTCCTGTCTCCGGCGGCGGGGTGAATCTCAAATGAGGCACCGGTTTGTTAGCCAATCAGAGCTCGTGGACCGGCAGCCGCGGCTCCTGATTGGCTGCCGGTCCGAGAGTTCTGATTGCCTAATGAACAGCGCCTCATTTGAGATACCGGCCGCCCGAGACTGGACTCACTTCACTCACTGAGCATTGAGAGGTAGGAGAGGCACGTGCTGCGCTCTCCTCCCCTCACATAGTAGCAACAGAGGCAGCTGTGAGCAGCAGGGGGGGGGGGCGCTGTGGGGCAATTTGTATCTGGCACTGTGGGGTAATGTGTATATGGCAGTGACGTGCGGTGAGGACATTGGCTGGTGAGGCACTGGTTATGCGCGCGCCTCCAGAAAAGGGGGCATGGGCACTCAAATGGGGGCGTGTCCTTCAGTGTAGTAGGACCCCTTAAACTATACTGGTGCCCCTTTCACCTTATACCACACAGTATGAGCCGAAATTCACATTACAGCACACGGTATGAGCCGAAATTCACATTACAGCACACAGTATGAGATGAAATTCACATTACAGCAAACGATATGAGACGAAATTCACATTACAGCACACAGTATGAGACGAAATTCACATTACAGCACACGGTATGAGCCGAAATTCACATTACAGCACACGGTATCAGCCGAAATTCACATTACAGCATACGGTATGAGCCGAAATTCACATTACAGCACACGGTATCAGCCGAAATTCACATTACAGCACACGGTATGAGCCGAAATTCACATTACAGCACATGGTATGAGCCGAAATTCACATTACAGCACACGGTATGAGCCGAAATTCACATTACAGCACACGGTATGAGCCGAAATTCACATTACAGCACACGGTATGAGCCCAAATTCACATTATAGCAAATGGTATGAGCCGAAATTCACATTACAGCAAACGGTATGAGACGAAATTCACATTATAGCACACGGTATGAGACAAAATTTACATTATAGCACACGGTATGATCCACATTTCAGGGACAGGGAGAGAGAGTGACAGTAGTGACAGAGAGTGACAGCAGGGACAGAGAGAGAGAGTGACAGCAGGGACTGAGAGAGTGACAGCAGGGACTGAGAGAGTGACAGCAGGGACATAGGGAAGCAGAGGAACATTACCTGATATGTGCAGCGGAGGTGCGGAAGGGACCGTCGGCGGCGGCGGAGCCCATGGTCTGCGGGGGATGCGGCGGTACTAAGCTGTCCTTTGTTGCTGCGGTTTTGATGTCCCTCTGACCACCGCCAGTTGTGGTCTGCGGTGGTCAGCTTTCAGTGGATGACTCTGCAGCACCGACTGAGCAGATGCTAGGTCCTCATCAGCCAGGGTATCAAACTTGTAGAATTTTTCAAAAGTGTTTGACCCCGACCAAGTTGCTGCTCGGCAAAGCTGTAATGCCGAGACGCCCCGGGCAGCTGCCCAAGAAGAGCCCACCTTCCTAGTGGAATGAGCCTTTACTGAATGCGGTAACGGCAATCCAGCCGTAACATAAGCCTGCTGAATCGTGTTACAGATCCAGCGAGCAATAGTCTGCTTCGAAGCAGGCGCGCCAATCATGTTGGCAGCATACAGGACAAACAATGCATCTGTTTTCCTAATTCTAGCCATCCTGGCTACATAAATTTTTAAGGCCCTGACTACATCCAGGGACATGGAATCCTCCAAGTCACTCGTAGCCACAGGCACCACAATAGGTTGGTTCATATGAAATGAAGACACCACCTTAGGTAAAAATTGAGGACGAGTCCTCAATTCCGCTCTATCTACGTGAAAAATCAAGTAAGGGCTCTTGTAAGACAAGGCCGCCAATTCTGACACACGCCTCGCAGATGCCAAGGCCAACAACATGACCACCTTCCAGGTGAGAAATTTCAACTCCACCGTTTTAAGGGGTTCAAACCAGTGAGATTTAAGGAACTGCAACACCACGTTCAGGTCCCATGGTGCCACTGGGGGCACAAAAGGAGGCTGGATGTGTAGTACTCCTTTTACAAAGTCTGGACTTCTGGAAGAGAAGCCAATTTCTTCTGAAAGAATATTGACAAGGCCGAAATCTGTACTTTAACAGAGCCTAACTTTAGGCCCATATCCACTCCTGTCTGTAGGAAGTGGAGAAAACGACCCAGATGGAAATCTTCCGTAGGAGCATTCTTGGTTTCACACCAAGAGACATATTTCCGCCAGATACGGTGATAATGTTTTGCCGTCACCTCCTTCCTAGCCTTTATTAGAGTAGGTATGACCTCCTCCGGGAATACCCTTCTCCGCCAGGATCCGGCGTTCAACCGCCATGCCGTCAAACGTAACCGCGGTAAGTCTTGAAACATGCAGGGCCCCTGCTGTAACAGGTCTTCCCTTAGAGGAAGAGGCCAGGGATCTTCCGTGAGCATCTCCTGAAGATCTGAGTACCAGGCCCTTCGAGACCAGTCTGGAACAATGAGTACTGTTTGTACTCTTTTTCGATTTATGATCCTCAACACTTTTGTGGTGAGAGGAAGAGGAGGAAACACGTAGACCAACTGGAATACCCATGGTGTTACCAGAGCGTCTACTGCTATTGCCTGAGGGTCCCGGGACCTGGCACAATACCTCAGAAGCTTCTTATTGAGGCGTGACGCCATGATGTCTATTTGAGGAACTCCTCAGAGATCCGTTATCTCTGCAAAGACTTCTTGATGAAGTCCCCACTCTCCTGGATGGAGATCGTGTCTTCTGAGGAAGTCTGCTTCCCAGTTGTCTACTCCCGGAATGAAGACAGCTGACAGAGCGCTTACGTGATTTTCCGCCCAGCGAAGAATCCTGGTGGCTTCCGCCATCGCGACTCTGCTTCTCGTCCCGCCTTGGCGGTTCACATGAGCTACTGCTGTGACATTGTCTGATTGAATCAGAACCGGTAGGTTGCGAAGAAGAATCTCCGCTTGTCGAAGGCCGTTGTATATGGCCCTTAGCTCCAACACGTTGATGTGTAGACAGGACTCCTGGTCTGACCATAGTCCCTGAAAATCTCTTCCTTGGGTGACTGCTCCCCAACCTCGGAGGCTCGCGTCCGTGGTTACCAGGATCCAGTCCTGAATGCCGAACCTGCGACCCTCTAGAAGGTGAGCACTTTGCAGCCACCATAAAGGAGACACCCTGGCCCTGGGGGACAGTGTTATTTTTTTTATGTAATTGTAGATCGGCCCCGGACCATTTGTCCAGAAGATCCCATTGAAACGTCCTTGCATGGAACCTGCCGCAGGGAATGGCCTCGTAAGTTGCCACCATTTCCCCCAGAACCCGAGTGCATTGATGAGCTGACACTTTTTTCGGCTTCAGTAGTTCTCGGACCATGTTCTGGAGGTCCTGGACTTTTTTCAACGGGAGGAAAACTTTCTTTTGTTCCGTGTCCAGTATCATGCCAAGGAAGGCTAGTCGAGTTGTCGGAACCAACTGTGACTTTGGTAGATTGAGAATCCACCCATGTTGCTGAAGCACTCTCTGAGAGAGTGACACGTTCTCCAGTAATTGCTCTCTTGATCTCGCTTTTATCAGGAGATCGTCCAAGTATGGGATAATTGTGACTCCTCGCTTGCGCAGGATCACCATCATTTCCACCATTATCTTGGTGAAAATCCTCGGGGCCGTGGACAGCCCAAACGGCAACGTCTGAAATTGTAATGACAATCCTGTACGGCGAATCTCAGGTACTCCTGATGAGAGGGATATATGGGGACATGAAGGTAAGCATCCTTTATGTCCAGTGACACCATAAAATCCCCCCCCTTCCAGGCAGGCTATCACCGCTCAGAGCGATTCCATCTTGAATTTGAATCTTTTCAGGTACAGGTTTAGGGATTTTAGGTTTAAAATGGGCCTGACCGAACCATCCGGCTTCGGGACCACAAATAGGGTTGAATAATACCCATTTCCCTGTTGGCTCAGGGGAACCTTGATAATCACTCGCTGTTGACACAGCGTTTGAATTGCAGCTAGCACTACTCCCCGCTCTGGAGTAGAAGCTGGTAAGGCCGACTTGAAAAATCGGCGTGGGGGCACCTCTTCGAATTCCAGCTTGTAGCCCTGGGAGACTATTTCTATTACCCAAGGGTCCACGTCTGACTGAACCCAGACTTGGCTGAATAGTCGCAGGCGTGCCCCCACCTGAGCGGACTCCCGCAGGAGAGCCCCAGCGTCATGCGGTGGACTTAGCGGAAGCCGGGGAGGACTTCTGCTCTTGGGAACCAGCCGCAGCAGGTGTCCTCTTGCCTCTACCCTTACCTCTGGCGAGGAAAGAGGAGCCCCGACCTCTTCTGGATCTATGCGACCGAAAGGACTGCATCTGATATTGTGGGGGTTTCTTTTGCTGTTGGGGAACAAAAGGTAAAAAGGTCGACTTACCCGCGGTAGCTGTAGAGATCAGGTCCGTGAGGCCGTCCCCAAACAATACATCACCTTTGTAAGGTAAAACCTCCATATGCCTTTTTGAGTCTGCATCCCCCGTCCATTGGCGGATCCACAAGGCTCTTCTTGCCGAAATAGCCATAGCATTGGCTCTTAAACCCAGTAAACCAAAGTCTCTTTGAGCGTCCCTCATATATAAGACTGCGTCCTTAATATGAGCTAATGTTAACAAAATGGTATCCCTATCTAGGGTATCAAGGTCAGCTGACAGGGTATCTGTCCAAGCTGCTACTGCACTACATACCCATGCCGACGCAATTGCCGGTCTAAGCAAAGTACCAGTATGAGTGTAGATAGACTTTAGTGTAGTCTCTTGCCTGCGGTCCGCAGGATCCTTGAGGGCCGCTGTGTCAGGGGACGGTAGCGCCACCTTCTTGGAAAGGCGTGTTAAGGCTTTGTCCACTGTGGGAGAGGATTCCCAAAGTACCCTGTCCTGTGTAGGGAAAGGGTACGCCATAAGAACTAGAGATGTGCACCGGAAATTTTTCGGGTTTTGTGTTTTGGTTTTGTGTTCGGTTCCGTAGCCGTGTTTTGGGTTCGAACGCGTTTTGGCAAAACCTCACCGAATTTTTTTTGTCGGATTCGGGTGTGTTTTGGATTCGGGTGTTTTTTTCAAAAAACCCTAAAAACAGCTTAAATCATAGAATTTGGGGGTCATTTTGATCCCAAAGTATTATTAACCTCAATAACCATAATTTCCACTCATTTTCAGTCTATTCTGAACACCTCACACCTCACAATATTATTTTTAGTCCTAAAATTTGCACCGAGGTCGCTGGATGACTAAGCTCAGCGACCCAAGTGGCCGACACAAACACCTGGCCCATCTAGGAGTGGCACTGCAGTGTCACGCAGGATGGCCCTTCCAAAAAACACTCCCCAAACAGCACATGACGCAAAGAAAAAAAGAGGCGCAATGAGGTAGCTGTGTGACTAAGCTCAGCGACCCAAGTGGCCGACACAAACACCTGGCCCATCTAGGAGTGGCACTGCAGTGTCACGCAGGATGGCCCTTCCAAAAAACACTCCCCAAACAGCACATGACGCAAAGAAAAAAAGAGGCGCAATGAGGTAGCTGTGTGAGTAAGCTAAGCGACCCTAGTGGCCGACACAAACACCTGGCCCATCTAGGAGTGGCACTGCAGTGTCAGGCCGGATGGCCCTTCCAAAAAATACTCCCCAAACAGCACATGACGCAAAGAAGAAAAAAAAGAGGCGCAATGAGGTAGCTGTGTGACTAAGATAAGTGACCCTAGTGGCCGACACAAACACCTGGCCCATCTAGGAGTGGTACTGCAGTGTCACGCAGGATGGCCCTTCCAAAAAATACTCCCCAAACAGCACATGACGCAAAGAAGAAAAAAAAGAGGCGCAATGAGGTAGCTGTGTGACTAAGATAAGCGACCCTAGTGGCCGACACAAACACCTGGCCCATCTAGGAGTGGCACTGCAGTGTCACGCAGGATGGCCCTTCCAAAAAACACTCCCCAAACAGCACATGACGCAAAGAAAAATGAAAGAAAAAAGAGGTGCAAGATGGAATTGTTCTTGGGCCCTCCCACCCACCCTTATGTTGTATAAACAGGACATGCACACTTTAACCAACCCATCATTTCAGTGACAGGACAGGGTCTGCCACACGACTGTGACTGAAATGACGGGTTGGTTTGGACCCCCACCAAAAAAGAAGCAATTAATCTCTCCTTGCACAAACTGGCTCTACAGAGGCAAGATGTCCACCTCATCATCATCCTCCGATTCATCACCGTGTACATCCCCCTCCTCACAGATTATCAATTCGTCCCCACTGGAATCCACCATCACAGCTCTCTGTGTACTTTGTGGAGGCAATTGCTGCTGGTGAATGTCTCCATGGAGGAATTGATTATAATTCATTTTAATGAACATCATCTTCTCCACATTTTCTGGAAGTAACCTCGTACGACGATTGCTGACAAGGTGAGCGGCGGCACTAAACACTCTTTCGGAGTACACACTTGTGGGAGGGCAACTTAGGTAGAATAAAGCCAGTTTGTGCAAGGGCCTCCAAATTGCCTCTTTTTCCTGCCAGTATACGTACGTCCTGTCTGACGTGCCTACTTGGATGCGGTCACTCATATAATCCTCCACCATTCTTTCAATGGTGAGAGAATCATATGCAGTGACAGTAGACGACCTGTCCGTAATCGTTGGCAGGTCCTTCAGTCCGGACCAGATGTCAGCATCAGCAGTCGCTCCAGACTGCCCTGCATCACCGCCAGCGGGTGGGCTCGGAATTCTGAGCCTTTTCCTCGCACCCCCAGTTGCGGGAGAATGTGAAGGAGGAGATGTTGACAGGTCGCGTTCCGCTTGACTTGACAATTTTCTCACCAGCAGTTCTTTGAACCCCTGCAGACTTGTGTCTGCCGGAAAGAGAGATACAACGTAGGTTTTAAATCTAGGATCAAGCACGGTGGCCAAAATGTAGTGCTCTGATTTCAACAGATTGACCACCCGTGAATCCTTGTTAAGCGAATTAAGGGCTCCATCCACAAGTCCCACATGCCTAGCGGAATCGCTCAGTGTTAGCTCCTCCTTCAATGTCTCCAGCTTCTGCAAAAGCCTGATGAGGGGAATGACCTGACTCAGGCTGGCAGTGTCTGAACTGACTTCACGTGTGGCAAGTTCAAAAGGTTGCAGAACCTTGCACAACGTTGAAATCATTCTCCACTGCGCTGG
Source organism: Pseudophryne corroboree (assembly GCF_028390025.1). Taxonomy (NCBI): domain Eukaryota; kingdom Metazoa; phylum Chordata; class Amphibia; order Anura; family Myobatrachidae; genus Pseudophryne; species Pseudophryne corroboree. The sequence goes on from NC_086451.1 coordinate 415,646,415, forward strand.
AGACAGGTGCATTCCACCTCCTATATCGTGGTCAGTTGTATAGGCTTGAATGGCCTTTTGCTGCTCCTCCAACCTCTGAAGCATATAGAGGGTTGAATTCCACCTCGTTACCACTTCTTGCTTCAGATGATGGCAGGGCAGGTTCAGGCGTTTTTGGTGTTGCTCCAGTCTTCTGTATGTGGTGCCTGTACGCCGAAAGTGTCCCGCAATTCTTCTGGCCACCGACAGCATCTCTTGCACGCCCCTGTCGTTTTTTAAATAATTCTGCACCACCAAATTCAAGGTATGTGCAAAACATGGGACGTGCTGGAATTTGCCCAGATTTAATGCACACACAATATTGCTGGCGTTGTCCGATGCCACAAATCCACAGGAGAGTCCAATTGGGGTAAGCCATTCTGCGATGATCTTCCTCAGTTGCCGTAAGAGGTTTTCAGCTGTGTGCGTATTCTGGAAACCGGTGATACAAAGCGTAGCCTGCCTAGGAAAGAGTTGGCGTTTGCGAGATGCTGCTACTGGTGCCGCCGCTGCTGTTCTTGCGGCGGGAGTCCATACATCTACCCAGTGGGCTGTCACAGTCATATAGTCCTGACCCTGCCCTGCTCCACTTGTCCACATGTCCGTGGTTAAGTGGACATTGGGTACAACTGCATTTTTTAGGACACTGGTGAGTCTTTTTCTGAGGTCTGCAGAGCCGGCCCTAACCAATATGATGCCCTAGGCAAGATTTTGGCTGGTGCCCCCTAGCACCACCGCTAGCACCACCGCTGGTTCCGCCTCTGACCTTTCACCTCTTTCCCAGCACCACCACCCCTCATCCATAGCAGTCCTTATTTTGGTGTTTGTACCCCCTATACTTTAAATAGGAACAGTTCGCACATTTGGCGCACAGCCCAAAAAGGGGTGTGGTTTTGCTGGCAAGGGGCATGACCACACAATAGTAACCCCAATTCCAATTACGCCACACAGTGCTGCAACTTTATTCACATTTGATCATGCGATAGTGTCCATAATTCATATTACATCCCACAGTAGTATCACTTTACCTTATAAACATTACTCCTCACAGTAGAGCCCCTTATTCACATTACATCACACTGAATTGCTCCTTATTCACATTACACCACAACCTATTGCTCTTTATTCACATTAGACGACACAGTAGTGCCCTTTCTATACGCAATACCACGTAGTAGAGCACCTTATACACATAATGCCATACAGTAATGCCCCTTACACATATGAGACACGTTATTAATGTCCTTATAAACATGACACACATACTGCCCCCTACACATTTGCTGCACATTATTAGTGCCCCTATACACATAATGACAAACATACAGTAGTACCCTGTTACACATATGCCGCACATTATTAATGCCTTTATACACATAATGACACACATAGTGCCCCTTACACATATGTTGCACATTATTAATGCATTTTTACATGACACACAAAATGCTCCTTACATATATTCCGAACACTACTGCACAACCAACCCACTCACATGCATACAGCACTCACACTGTCACTAACACTGTGACCTCTGCCTCTGCCTGGATACAGATGTGTCCTCATAAATCTTGCCTCAATGCTAACGTCGGGCACATTTTTTTAATGAAAATGCATCTTATTTGCATTGCTATGTAGCTAGGATGCATAAGCAGCTTCTGCTAATTAAAATGATATGCAGCATGCCTATATACTGTGTGAGACTGGCTGTATCTGCATATGAAATGCTACACACAGAATATAGGCATGCCGCATATCATTTTAATCAGCAGAAGCTGCTGATGCCCCTAGGCATATCAAATGCCCTAGGCAATTGCCTAGTTTGCCTATGCCTATGGCCGGCTCTGGAGGTCTGTGTACATTTTCGGGATCGCCTGCCTAGAGAAATGGAACCTAGATGGTATTTGGTACCGGGGACACAGTACCTCAAACAAGTCTATAGTTGGCTCTGCAGTAATGATGGATACCGGAACCACGTTTCTCACCGCCCAGGATGCCAAGGCCTCAGTTATCCGCTTTGCAGCAGGATGACTGCTGTGATATTTCATCTTCCTCGCAAAGGACTGTTGGACAGTCAATTGCTTGGTGGAAGTAGTAAAAGTGGTCTTACGACTTCCCCTCTGGGATGACCAATCGACTCCCAGCAGCAACAACAGCAGCGCCAGCAGCAGTAGGCGTTACACTCAAGGATGCATCGGAGGAATCCCAGGCAGGAGAGGACTCATCAGAATTGCCAGTGACATGGCCTGCAGGACTATTGGCATTCCTGGGGAAGGAGGAAATTGACACTGAGGGAGTTGGTGGGGTGGTTTGCGTGAGCTTGGTTACAAGAGGAAGGGATTTACTGGTCAGTGGACTGCTTCCGCTGTCGCCCAAAGTTTTTGAACTTGTCACTGACTTATGATGAATGCGCTGCAGGTGACGTATAAGGGAGGATGTTCCGAGGTGGTTAACGTCCTTACCCCTACTTATTACAGCTTGACAAAGGCAACACACGGCTTGACACCTGTTGTCCGCATTTCTGTTGAAATACTTCCACACCGAAGAGCTGATTTTTTTGGTATTTTCACCAGGCATGTCAAGGGCCATATTCCTCCCACGGACAACAGGTGTCTCCTCGGGTGCCTGACTTAAACAAACCACCTCACCATCAGAATCCTCCTTGTCAATTTCCTCCCCAGCGCCAGCAACACCCATATCCTCCTCATCCTGGTGTACTTAAACACTGACATCTTCAATCTGACTATCAGGAACTGGACTGCGGGTGCTCCTTCCAGCACTTGCAGGGGGCGTGCAAATGGTGGAAGGCGCATGCTCTTCACGTCCAGTGTTGGGAAGGTCAGGCATCGCAACCGACACAATTGGACTCTCCTTGTGGATTTGTGATTTCGAAGAACGCACAGTTCTTTGCTGTGCTTTTGCCAGCTTAAGTCTTTTCATTTTTCTAGCGAGAGGCTGAGTGCTTCCATCCTCATGTAAAGCTGAACCACTAGCCATGAACATAGGCCAGGGCCTCAGCCGTTCCTTGCCACTCCGTGTGGTAAATGGCATATTGGCAAGTTTACGCTTCTCCTCCGACGATTTTATTTTAGATTTTTGAGTCCTTTTTTTACTGATATTTTGTGTTTTGGATTTTACATGCTCTGTACTATGACATTGGGCATCGGCCTTGGCAGACGACGTTGATGGAATTTCATTGTCTCGGCCATGACTAGTGGCAGCAGCTTCAGCACGAGGTGGAAGTGGATCTTGATCTTTCCCTATTTTTGGAACCTCAACATTTTTGTTCTCCATATTTTAATAGGCACAACTAAAAGGCACCTCAGGTAAACAATGGAGATGGATGGATACTAGTATACTTATGGATGACGAGTGACTGACGACACAGAGGTAGCTACAGCCGTGGACTACCGTACTGCATCTGCTAGTATAGAGATGATAATGATATAAAAAATATATATATATATATCACTACTGCAGGTATATATAATATAATGACGGACCTGCTGGACACTGTCAGCAGACTCCTAAACTACTAGTATGAAGAAGATAGAAAAAAAAAACCCCACCACAGGTAGGTATACAATTATGGACAAGCACTGACGACACAGAGGTAGCTACAGCCGTGGACTACCGTACTGCGTCTGCTAGTATAGAGATGATAATGATATAAAAAATATATATATATCACTACTGCAGGTATATATAATATAATGACGGACCTGCTGGACACTGTCAGCAGACTCCTAAACTACTAGTATGAAGAAGATAGAAAAAAAAACCCCACCACAGGTAGGTATACAATTATGGACGAGCACTGACGACACAGAGGTAGCTACAGCCGTGGACTACCGTACTGCGTCTGCTAGTATAGAGATGATAATGATATAAAAAAAATATATATATCACTACTGCAGGTATATATAATATAATGACGGACCTGCTGGACACTGTCAGTAGACTCCTAAACTACTAGTATGAAGAAGATAGGAAAAAAAACCCCACCACAGGTAGGTATACAATTATGGACGAGCACTGACGACACAGAGGTAGCTACAGCCGTGGACTACCGTACTGCGTCTGCTAGTATAGAGATGATAATGATATAAAAAATATATATATATCACTACTGCAGGTATATATAATATAATGACGGACCTGCTGGACACTGTCAGCAGACTCCTAAACTACTAGTATGAAGAAGATAGAAAAAAAACCCCCACCACAGGTAGGTATACAATTATGGACGAGCACTGACGACACAGAGGTAGCCACAGCCGTGGACTACCGTACTGCGTCTGCTAATATAGAGATGATAAAGATGATAGAGATGAACAAAAAAAATATAACACTACTGCAGGTAAATATTTATATAATATAATGAATGACGGACCTGCTGGCTGGACACTGTCAGCAGAATGTGTTTATAGAATAAAAAAAAAAAAAACACCACAGGAGTGTTTAACTTTTTCAGGCAGACAATATACTGGTGGTCACTGGTCAGTCACACTGGCAGCAAAAGTGTGCACTGTACTCCTGCTATAACTGCACCCCAGTCTCCCCCACAATTCAGCTGTGTGAGCAGTGAGCACTCAGCACAGTCAGATATACATAGATGATATTATCATGCAGCACACTGAGGCTGAGCACAGATATGGTATGTGACTGTGTATCGTTTTTTTTCAGGCAGAGAACGGATTATATTAAATAATAAATAAAACTGGTGGTGGTCACTAGTAACTATCAGCAAAACTCTGCACTCTGAGTACTCCTAATGCTCCCCAAAATTACTAAGTTAGTAGTAAATCAACTCAAGTGTCTCTATCTATTCTAACGGAGAGGACGCCAGCCACGTCCTCTCCCTATCAATCTCAATGCACGTGTGAAAATGGCGGCGACGCGCGGCTCCTTATATAGAATCCGAGTCTCGCGATAGAATACGAGCCTCGCGAGAATCCGACAGCGGGATGATGACGTTCGGGCGCGCTCGGATTAACCGAGCAAGGCGGGAAGATCCGAGTCTGCCTCGGACCCGTGTAAAAAGGCTGAAGTTCGGGGGGGGTTCGGATTCCGAGGAACCGAACCCGCTCATCTCTAATAAGAACCCTTTTGGGAATCTGCAGTTTCTTATCTGGAGTTTCCCAAACTTTTTCACATAACTCATTAATTTCATGGGAAGGAGGAAAGTTTATAACCTGTTTCTTTCCCTTAAACATGTGTATCCTCGTGTCGGGCATCGAGGGCTCATCAGTGATATGTAACACATCTTTAATTGCAATAAACATGCACTGAATACTTTTTGTCACCCTGGGGTGCAACCTTGCTTCATCATAGTCGACACTGGAATCAGAGTCCGTGTCGGTATCTGTGTCCCTTATTTGTGAGAAGGGACGTTTCTGAGACCCCAACGGGTCCTGTGAGTCGGTACAATCTGTAGATTGATTACCTGCCGACGCTCTGGACTCTGCTTTGTCCAATCTTTTATGCAGTGAAGCTACACTAGCATTTAACATATGCCACATATCCATCCAATCCTGAGTCGGCACCGCCGACTGAGACACACCACTCATCTGTTCCACCTCCTCTTTGGATAAGCCTTCCGATTCAGACATGCCGACACACGTACCGACACCCCACACACACTGGGATATAACTATAAGGGGACAATTCCCTAAAGAAGGCCCTTTGGAGAGACAGAGAGAGAGTATGCCAGCACACACCAGCGCCAACTGACCCAGGGAAAAAAACCCAGATAGCGCTTTTACATATAAATGTATACAGATTTCCCCACTCACTGCGACTTAAATATGTGCCCCCCTCTCTTATTTTCAGCCCTCTGATGCTCAGCAGGGGAGAGTCCGGGGAGCCAGCGTTCTCTGCAGCCTCTGTGGAGAAAATGGCTCTGGTTAGTGCTGAGGGATCAAGCTCCGCCCCCTCGCGCGGCGGGCTTCGGTCCCGCTTGAGATTTTGAAAAAAATGGCGGGGATTCGTAGTTTACTGCCCCGCAGCCTAACTACATGCTTCTTGCCAAAAAAACGAGGTTTTTTTACTGCCCAGGGCGCCCCCCCCCCCCCCACGCCCTGCATCCATCAGTGCCATGTGTGTAAATGTGGGAGCAATGGCGCGCAGCTACCTGCTGCGCGCTTACCTCATGAAGATCTGAAGTCTTCTGCCGCCTGACGTCTTCTTATGATCTGTCATACTCACCCGGCTTCTTTTTTCCGGCATCTGTGAGGAGGATGGCGGCGCGGCTCCTGGACGAACCCCAGGGTGAGACCTGTGTTCCGACTCCCTCCGGAGCTAATGGTGTCCAGTAGCCTAAAAAGCAGAGCCCTTAACTCTTTGGAAATGTGGGTCTGCTTCTCTCCCCTCAATCCCACGATGCAGGGAGTCTGTTGCCAGCAGAGCTCCCTGAAAATAAAAAACCTAACAAAATTCTTTTTACAGAAAACTCAGGAGAGCTCCCTGTAATGCACCCAGTCTCCTCTGGGCACAAGATCTAACTGAGGTCTGGAGGAGGGGCATAGAGGGAGGAGCCAGTGCACACCATACTAGAAAGTTCTTTTAGGTGCCCATATCTCCTGCGGAGCCCGTCTATACCCCATGGTCCTTACGGAGTCCCCAGCATCCTCTAGGACGTAAGAGAAATATGTCTGCTCCTTTAATGGTGAAAAACAGTGTTTGCTAACCTTAAAGACATTTTACTGGCACAGAGAGAGTTAACAGAGTGGACCAGAGTCCGGTCACATGTTCTAGCAGTGAGGTGGCAAGATTTGATTGGATGGAGACTGAGAAGCAAGTAGAGCATTGTGGAAAAAAGAAGTGGTCATGTGGGTTGTTTAGCAGGAGCCATTTCTGCGAGCAGGAGTGTATGTGGAGCGCAGAGGCGTCACTAGGGATGGTGTCACCCGGTATGGTAACTCATGGTGTCACCCCGCCATGGTCCTGAAATGTCGCCATTTAGCCGAATACACATACACATGTTCCACAGCGCTGTACAGAGAATATTTGGCCATTCACATCAGTCCCTGCCCCAGTGGAGCTTACACTCTATGGTGGTCATTCCGAGATGATAGCACGTGGGCAACTTTTTGCTGCTCGTGCGATCAACTAGACGCCACCTATGGGGGAGTGTATTTTAGCATAGCAGGGCTGCGATCACTTGTACAGCCCTGGTATGCATTAAAAGTTTCAAGCAAAACAAGAGTAGCCCTATACCTACTTACCCTGTGCGACGGATCCAGCGATGCAGGTCCTGGATTTGACGTCAGACATCCGCCCTCAAAACGCCTGGACACGCCTGCGTTCGCTGGACCACTCCCAGAAAACGGTCAGTTGATGCCCCGACACACCTTCCTCCTGTCAATCTTCTTGCGGTCGCCACTGCAACCGCTTTCCTCGTTCCCGGCGTCATTGCCCGGCGCCGGCAACACCGCGCATGCGCAGCTCCGACTAGATCGCACCACTGCGAGGAAGTGCAGCGCGCGATCGGGTCGGAATAACCCCCTATATTCCCTACCACATATACATGAACACACATTCACACACTAGGGTTTATTTTTTGTTGGAAGCCAATTAACCTACCAGTATATTTTTGGATTGTGGGAGGAAACAGGAGAACCTGATGATAACCCATGCAAGTACAGGGAGAATATACAAACTCCACACAGTTAGGGCCATGTTGGGAATTGAACACACGACCTCTGTGCTGTTAGGCAGTAATGCTAACCATTACACCATCCGTGCTGCATCTTGTATCCATATTACAAGGAGGGCAACGAAGCCTGCAGTACTGCAAATACGTAAAAAGCCAGATCCACATTAAAAATGAAAAACACTGAAAAAGCCAAATCCACATAAAATACATTGCAAAAGGTAGATCCACATTAACAAAAAAATACTTAAAAAGCCAGATCCACATGAACAAAAAAAACTTGTAAAAGCCAGATACACTTAAAAAATTGAACAGTTACAGTACTGTACTCACCACTGGCTGAAGACTTATTGTTATGCGGGTCCCTCACCGTGGAGCTCACAGACGGGCAAGCTGCGGGAGACCAAGCAACAGGAACGCGAAGCTGCAATCCATTAGGCTATCGGGATGGGGATAACCAGGCTGAGCGGTGGGCGGCCAGGAGCCATTTTTAATGTGGTGCCTATTTGCGAACCAATAGGAGCTCGCAGTCCGGCAACGCTCCTGATTAGCTGCCGGTCCACAAGCTTAGAATGGCTGGAGATCGGCGCCTCATTTGAAGGGTTATCACTCAGCGCTATTATCCATAGCTGCCCAGCCCCTGCCTGACCGGTTGTGTCTATGTTCCCTTCGTGATCAGGACTAGGAAGTGACAGCACGAGAGGGCAGGAGATAATTTCCGCCCTTACAGCACCTAAATGTTTTCTCTGTTCTGCATTGGACCCTCACGGCCTCGCTTCACTCGCCACGCTTCAGGCTCGGTGTCTTGCTCCGCTCGCCACGCTTCAGGCTCAGTGTCTCGCTCCGCTCGCCACGCTTCAGGCTCAGTGTCTCGCTCCGCTTTGCTCGCCACGCTTCAGGCTCGGTGTCTCGCTCGCCGCAGGTTACTATTCCAAATAGATTGTGACATGGACCCAGGGGGTTATGGGAAAGGTCCTCTCCACGAAGGGTAACTAGACACTACCCTGCCTGACCGCATGCCCGGCCCCCTCCTCACCATGTTCCCAGCCACCTCCTCATAGTGTTCCCGGCCCAGGTCGCCAGGCACCAATACCTGGTCGCCATGGCGTCTTGGCCCCCAGAATTTTTCATGCCATGCAATACACACTTATAAAATCTAATCTAATTTACCTTTTAATATTCAAATAAACATTTATTGAACTGCATTTAGTATATCAGATTATCAGTATTAATGTACAGCAGTCACATAGACTGCACAGGACTCAGGAGCTTACAGTTACATCAACTTACTTAGCTCCAGACGAACAGACAGGCCTTCCTTCCCCTGCTGCTTTTTGAGTCTCAGTTTGACCCGCAGAGTTCCCGCCCACTCCTCCCAGCCTCCCAGCCTGAAGCCACAGCCACTGCAGTGCAGAGAGAGAGGGAGAGACTCGCGAGATGATGATGTCATCATCTCGCTTGTCTGCTCTCCGTCCATAGCTCCGCAGCGGCGGCTACAAGACAGTGTGACCGAGACGCAATGCAGTGCCGGACGGACCCCAGTGACAACAACCCCGGCGGCGGTGGCAGCGCACCCGAAGCACGCTGTCCGCGGCGCAGGGGTGTATGTTTGTTTAGTAGTTAAACATAGCAGGCGACGGGCGTGACTGCGGCCCGCTATAGGAGGAGGGGGTGCGGACGTGAGAGCGGCTCTATTTGGTGTCACCCCATTGAAAGGTGACACCAGGGTGCGGGCCGCACCCCCCGCGTGACGCCACTGGTGGAGCGGAGTAATGAACTGGACAGTCGGGTGGTCACACAAGGCAGTCGTGAGACACGCTGCAGAGCTAGGCAGTGGGGTGCTTATCGGAGAGTTGGCGTGGGCTTCCAGGCCTATGCACAGGCAGCCTGGAGGCCTAATACAGATATTTGCCACAGATTAACCCCTGTCCATAGACAGTGTGGTTAGTACAGAGACACTGGTTACTTTGAATAAACACTACAAAGACACTTTGCTAAGTTGGAACTGTGAAAGTCCATTATTTTAAATAAACATTTAAAATACCGGCGGTATTATATATTCTGCGGACGCAAAGTGCATCTTATTACCACATACGAAAATAGTGCACTAAACGTCGCAGCACTATGGAGGTAATTCCAAGTTGATCGCAGCAGGAATTTTGTTAGCAGTTGGGCAAAACCATGTGCACTGCAGGGGAGGCAGATTTAACATGTGCAGAGAGAGTTAGATTTGGGTGTGGTGTGTTCAATCTGCAATCTAATTTGCAGTGTAAAAATAAAGCAGCCAGTATTTACCCTGCACAGAAACAAAATAACCCACCCAAATCTAACTCTTTCTGCATATGTTATATCTGCCTCCCCTGCAGTGCACATGGTTTTGCCCAACTGCTAACAAAATTCCTGCTGCGATCAACTTGGAATTACCCCCTATGTCCCTTAAGAGAAAGCAAGTAGTCGCACACATGGTATACTGAGGTCCAACGCTCAGATACAGTGGGGCAAAAAAGTATTTGGACAGCCACCGATTGTGCAAGTTGACCCACTTAAAAAGATGAGAGAGGTCTGTAATTTCCATCATAGGTACACTTCAACTGTGAGAGACAGAATCTGGAAAAAAAAATTAGGAAATCACATTGTATGATTTTTAAACAATTTACTTGTATATTCTTGTGGAAAATAAATATAATATTATATAATATAATATAATATTAATAATATTTCTCTATCGTCCTAAGTGGATGCTGGGGTTCCTGAAAGGACCATGGGGAATAGCGGCTCCGCAGGAGACAGGGCACAAAAAAGTAAAGCTTTACTAGGTCAGGTGGTGTGCACTGGCTCCTCCCCCTATGACCCTCCTCCAGACTCCAGTTAGATTTTGTGCCCGAACGAGAAGGGTGCAATCTAGGTGGCTCTCCTAAAGAGCTGCTTAGAGAAAGTTTAGTTTAGGTTTTTTTCTTTACAGTGAGTCCTGCTGGCAACAGGATCACTGCAACGTGGGACTTAGGGGGAAAGTAGTAAACTCACCTGCATGCAGAGTGGATTTGCTGCTTGGCTACTGGACACCATTAGCTCCAGAGGGATCGAACACAGGCCCAGCCGTGGAGTCCGGTCCCGGAGCCGCGCCGCCGACCCCCTTGCAGATGCTGAAGCGTGAAGAGGTCCGGAAACCGGCGGCTGAAGACTCCTCAGTCTTCATAAGGTAGCGCACAGCACTGCAGCTGTGCGCCATTTTCCTCTCAGCACACTTCACTGGGCAGTCACTGAGGGTGCAGAGCGCTGGGGGGGGGCGCTCTGAGAGGCAAATATAAACCTTATACAAGGCTAAAAATACCTCACATATAGCCCATAGGGGCTATATGGAGATATTTAACCCCTGCCTGACTGGAAAAATAGCGGGAGAAGAACCCGCCGAAAAAGGGGCGGGGCCTATCTCCTCAGCACACGGCGCCATTTTCTGTCACAGCTCCGCTGGTCAGAACGGCTCCCAGGTCTCTCCCCTGCACTGCACTACAGAAACAGGGTAAAACAGAGAGGGGGGGCACATTAATGGCTATATATATATATATATATTAAAGCAGCTATAAGGGAGCACTTAATATAAGGATATCCCTTGTATATATAGCGCTTTGTGGTGTGTGCTGGCAGACTCTCCCTCTGTCTCCCCAAAAGGGCTAGTGGGTCCTGTCTTCATTAGAGCATTCCCTGTGAGTTTGCGGTGTGTGTCGGTACGTGGTGTCGACATGTATGAGGACGATATTGGTGTGGAGGCGGAGCAATTGCCAAATATGCAGATGTCACCCCCCAGGGGGTCGACACCAGAATGGATGCCTTTATTTGTGGAATTACGTGATGGTTTATCTTCCCTTAAACAGTCAGTTGAGGACATGAGGCGGCCGGACAATCAATTAATGCCTGTCCAGGCGCCTCAAACACCGTCAGGGGCTGTAAAACGCCCTTTGCCTCAGTCGGTCGACACAGACCCAGACACGGGCACTGATTCCAGTGACGACGGTAGAAATTCAAACGTATTTTCCAGTAGGGCCACACGTTATATGATTTTGGCAATGAAGGAGACGTTACATTTAGCTGATACTACAGATACCGTAAAACAGGGTATTATGTATGGTGTGAAAAAACTACAAACAGTTTTTCCTGAATCAGAAGAATTAAATGACGTGTGTGATGAAGCGTGGGTTGCTCCTGATAAAAAGTTGATAATTTCAAAAAAGTTATTGGCATTATACCCTTTCCCGCCAGAGGTTAGGGCGCGCTGGGAAACACCCCCTAAGGTGGACAAGGCGCTCACACGCTTATCCAAACAAGTGGCGTTACCCTCTCCTGAGACGGCCGCACTTAAGGATCCATCAGATAGAAAGATGGAAGTTATTCAAAAGAATATATACACACATGCAGGTGTTATACTACGACCAGCTATAGCAACTGCCTGGATGTGCAGTGCTGGAGTAGTTTGGTCAGAATCCCTGATTGAAAATATTGATACCCTAGATAGGGACAATGTTTTACTGTCGTTAGAACAAATAAAGGATGCATTTATCTATATGCGTGATGCACAGAGGGATATTTGCACACTGGCATCTCGGGTGAGTGCTATGTCCATTTCAGCCAGAAGAGCCTTATGGACACGACAGTGGACAGGCGATGCGGATTCAAAACATCACATGGAGGTTTTGCCGTATAAAGGGGAGGAGTTATTTGGAGTTGGTCTATCAGACTTGGTGGCCACGGCTACTGCCGGGAAATCCACTTTTTTACCTCAAGTCACTCCCCAACAGAGAAAGGCACCGACCTTTCAACCGCAGCCTTTTCGCTCCTACAAAAATAAGAGAGCAAAGGGCTTGTCGTACCTGCCACGAGGCAGAGGAAGAGGGAGGAGACACCAACAGGCAGCTCCTTCCCAGGAACAGAAGCCCTCCCCGGCTCCTGCAAAAACCTCAGCATGACGCTGGGGCCTCTCAAGCGGACTCGGGGACAGTGGGGGGCCGTCTCAAAAATTACAGCGCGCAGTGGGCTCACTCGCAGGTAGACCCCTGGATCCTGCAGATAATATCTCAGGGGTACAGGTTGGAATTAGAGACGGATCCTCCTCATCGTTTCCTGAAGTCTGCCTTACCAACCGTCTCTTCCGAAAGGGAGAGGGTGTTGGAAGCCATTCACAAGCTGTACGCTCAGCAGGTGATAGTCAAAGTACCCCTATTACAACAAGGAAAGGGGTATTATTCCACTCTATTTGTGGTACCGAAGCCGGATGGCTCGGTAAGGCCTATTCTAAATCTGAAGTCCTTGAACCTCTACATAAAAAAGTTCAAGTTCAAGATGGAGTCACTCAGAGCAGTGATAGCGAACCTGGAAGAAGGGGACTTTATGGTATCCTTGGACATCAAGGATGCGTATCTACACGTTCCGATTTACCCCGCACACCAGGGGTACCTCAGGTTCATTGTTCAAAACTGTCACTATCAGTTTCAGACGCTGCCGTTCGGATTGTCCACGGCGCCTCGGGTCTTTACCAAGGTAATGGCCGAGATGATGATTCTTCTTTGAAGAAAAGGCGTATTAGTTATCCCATACTTGGACGATCTCCTAATAAGGGCAAGGTCCAGAGAACAGCTGGAGACAGCTTTAGCACTATCTCAAGAGGTGCTAAGACAACACGGGTGGATTCTGAATATTCCAAAATCCCATTTAATCCCGACAACTCGTCTGCTGTTCCTAGGAATGATTCTGGACACGGTTCAGAAAAAGGTTTTCCTTCCAGAGGAAAAAGCCAAGGAGTTATCCGATCTGGTCAGGAACCTCCTAAAACCAGGAAAAGTGTCAGTACATCAATGCACAAGAGTCCTGGGAAAAATGGTGGCTTCTTACGAAGCAATTCCATTCGGCAGATTCCATGCAAGAATATTCCAAAGGGATCTGTTGGACAAATGGTCAGGGTCGCATCTGCAGATGCACCTGCGAATAACCCTGTCACCAAAGACAAGGGTGTCACTTCTGTGGTGGTTGCAGAAGGCTCACCTATTAGAAGGCCGCAGATTCGGCATTCAGGATTGGATCCTGGTGACCACGGACGCCAGCCTGAGAGGCTGGGGAGCAGTCACACAAGGAAGAAACTTCCAGGGAGTATGGACGAGTCTGGAAAAGTCTCTTCACATAAACATTCTGGAACTAAGAGCAATCTACAATGCTCTAAGCCAGGCGGAACTTCTCCTGCAAGGAAAGCCGGTGTTGATTCAGTCGGACAACATCACGGCGGTCGCCCATGTAAACAGGCAGGGCGGCACAAGAAGCAGGAGTGCAATGGCAGAAGCTGCCAAGATTCTTCGCTGGGCGGAGAATCACGTGATAGCACTGTCAGCAGTGTTCATCCCGGGCGTGGACAACTGGGAAGCAGACTTCCTCAGCAGACACGATCTTCATCCGGGAGAGTGGGGTCTACATCCAGAAGTCTTTAACATGTTAATAGACCGTTGGGAAAGACCAATTGTAGACATGATGGCGTCTCGCCTCAACAAGAAACTGGACAAATATTGCGCCAGGTCAAGAGATCCACAGGCAATAGCTGTGGACGCACTGGTAACTCCTTGGGTGTACCAGTCAGTGTATGTGTTTCCTCCTCTGCCGCTCATACCAAAGGTATTGAAGATCATACGGCAAAGAAGAGTAAGAACAATACTAGTGGTTCCGGATTGGCCGAGAAGGACTTGGTATCCGGAACTTCAAGAGATGCTCACGGACGAACCGTGGCCTCTACCTCTGAGAAGGGACCTGCTACAGCAGGGTCCCTGTCTTTTTCAAGACTTACCGCGGCTGCGTTTGACGGCATGGCGGTTGAACGCCAGATCCTAAAAAGGAAAGGCATTCCAGAAGAAGTCATTCCTACCTTGATTAAGGCACGGAAGGAAGTCACCGTGAAACATTATCACCGCATTTGGCGAAAATATGTAGCGTGGTGCGAGGATCGGAGGGTTCCGACGGAGGAATTCCAACTGGGTCGTTTCCTACATTTCCTGCAATCAGGATTATCTATGGGTCTCAAATTGGGATCCATTAAGGTTCAAATTTCGGCCCTGTCAATATTCTTCCAAAAAGAATTGGCCTCTGTCCCTGAGGTCCAGACTTTTGTCAAGGGAGTACTGCATATACAGCCTCCTGTGGTGCCTCCGGTGGCACCGTGGGATCTAAATGTAGTTTTAGATTTCCTCAAATCCCATTGGTTTGAACCATTGAAAAAGGTGGATTTGAAATATCTCACATTGAAAGTGACTATGTTACTAGCCCTGGCCTCTGCCAGGAGAGTATCTGAATTGGCGGCTTTATCTTATAAAAGTCCTTATCTAATCTTCCATTCGGATAGGGCAGAACTGCGGACTCGTCCGCATTTTCTCCCTAAAGTGGTATCAGCATTTCATCTGAACCAACCTATTGTGGTGCCTGCGGCCACTAGCGACTTGGAGGACTCCAAGTTGTTGGACGTTGTCAGAGCCTTAAAAATATACATTGCAAGGACGGCTGGAGTCAGAAAATCTGACTCGCTGTTTATATTGTATGCACCCAACAAGTTGGGCGCACCTGCTTCTAAGCAGTCGATTGCTCGTTGGATTTGTAACACAATTCAACTTGCACATTCTGTGGCAGGCCTGCCACAGCCTAAAACTGTAAAAGCCCACTCCACAAGGAAGGTGGGCTCATCTTGGGCGGCTGCCCGAGGGGTCTCGGCATTACAACTCTGCCGAGCAGCTACGTGGTCGGGGGAGAACACGTTTGTAAAATTTTACAAATTTGATACCCTGGCAAAGGAGGACCTGGAGTTCTCTCATTCGGTGCTGCAGAGTCATCCGCACTCTCCCGCCCGTTTGGGAGCTTTGGTATAATCCCCATGGTCCTTTCAGGAACCCCAGCATCCACTTAGGACGATAGAGAAAATAAGAATTTACTTACCGATAATTCTATTTCTCGGAGTCCGTAGTGGATGCTGGGCGCCCATCCCAAGTGCGGATTATCTGCAATACTTGTACATAGTTATTGTTAACTAATTCGGGTTATTGTTAAGGAGCCATCTTTAAGAGGCCCTTTCTGTTGTCATACTGTTAACTGGGTTTAGATCACAAGTTGTACGGTGTGATTGGTGTGGCTGGTATGAGTCTTACCCGGGATTCAAAATGCCTCCCTTATTGTGTATGCTCGTCCGGGCACAGTACCTAACTGGAGTCTGGAGGAGGGTCATAGGGGGAGGAGCCAGTGCACACCACCTGACCTAGTAAAGCTTTACTTTTTTGTGCCCTGTCTCCTGCGGAGCCGCTATTCCCCATGGTCCTTTCAGGAACCCCAGCATCCACTACGGACTCCGAGAAATAGAATTATCGGTAAGTAAATTCTTATTTTATCATTTAATATGCCTAAGTAAGTGGTACAGAGATACAGTTACATAAGAAACAGTCACAGCCAGCATACATCACCCTATCCCATAGGACAGTCCTTCATGTCTTCATCTCAGCAACTAACTCTCTAAGCCCTAGAAACGACATATATCAAACAGTGGGAGTTAACAGGTTGTTAGTTTCGGTCTCCTTTCATTGGTCCAGGAGAGGGAGGTTTCTCATTCATTGTGTGTTATTGGTCAGTTCATATGTAAGCAATGTTCAGTTTTTCAAGACGCAGGTACAGGGGTTAACCACTGGGATTCTGCCCACATGCTTTCTCAGGAAGTCCTTTGATCTCATAGGATGTGACTTTATATTCCTAACATCAAACATAACTAATTGTCGCAATGTGCTACAATTTACCCATAGCTATCAAATGAATCCACAAATTCTCATGACCATTTTGACACTAAGCATGATATAATTAACTTGTTCCGTCCCAATAATACATATATATCTGGTTTTACACTCTATTATATAAATACAATATAATACAAGTCTGGTGCTGGACATGTTATGTCTATGTGTAATTTATGTGTTGTATGAATATGTGTCTGTGTGCATCTTTATGGCGTTTCTCAGTGATTGCACCTTTTACCGTATATACACCCACCACGCTGCAACACGCACGCCGTGCGACTGTATGCATGATGTATGGTAAAGAAGCATGGAGCATCCACATACGTCAATTGCGTCCTTACGCCACCACCGAGAAGTGCCACTCTGTGTGTAGTTTGTATTATCTTCTTTTTCCGACTTCGACAGTCCACCCTTTGATAGTCAACAAAACTATCATAACTGTCACACTAAACATAATTCAAATATTTCAAACAATAATTGGTGACCCAGACACACGTATGTATTAATTTTGCAAATCAGACATTGACTATAGTTGGGGAAGACAGGGAAGAGGACGGGACATCCTCTATATGAGCTCGGCGGTCGTGAGACCACTGGTTGTATGTGGGATGACATTCAACCTATAGAGTATGCTGGGACAGTGCTACAGCCTATGATGTCTGATCTGAACGATCGTTGCATACATACATGTACCTATATCTTTGTACACTGATGTTTGGATTCGATAGAGGTTTTGCTGGGTAGAGGGAGAAAACACAAACAAGTCATGAAAGAGACATATACAATTTGCATGGTATATATTCCTATCACTCCCTGAACATTGTTTCAATTTCTGGATCGTATACCAAATCTGTTTCATCATTGAACAAGGTTTATTATTTCAGGTAGTACCCTTCCTAGATAACATAAACCTTCGGAGTTCGGAGAGAGACACTCATAAACTTTTCTTCCACGTATAACAATCTTTTGTACAGTCATGGTATTAGCTCTTTATCTGCTCTGTGTGAATAGGCCATTGTCTGATTGATCCTGATTACCTCCCAATTTCCTGATTTTCTGAAACTGGTGAGATTTAAACATACCAGGGATTTATCTATGGCACTGGTGGATCTTAAGAGTGCAACATCTAGTTATATTATATTCCTTGTCCACCGGTCCCCCGCTCCATGTAATTCAAGTACCTCAGCTAACTCTAAAGAATATGGCACTAATCCTGCATTATTTTGTCTTTGAGGTACCTGTGAGCACATCCAACATTCCGTTTGGTTTAAGACCTTACCCGCTAATGAGTGGTAATCACTCAAGGGATTGTCTGTCAAATTCTGCCTTATTGCTAGACTGACATCTTTGGATCCACTCATCTTCAATTATAGGGTCACAGTAACTACAAAATACAGTATTCCTCAGATAATAGCCTATCACATTGCCTCCGAACTCCGTAACTACTAGACCTTTGATTTACTCTGGCTTTAAACAAAGTGATAGGCTGATCCTGGGATCCTATAAAGACATCACTCCTTTCTTCAGAACCAGTTCCAGTACCACACTCGACTCCTCAGGAAACCTCACAAAAATAGAATGTCCTGGGGGAAAAAAAAATGTTTATCAAAAGAAAAAGAAATATAGAACAAAACAAATCTTGCACTGGTCTTTTTGTAATCCTTTAGTACGCTCAGGTAGTGTTCAACAGTGCCGCCTCTCAGTCTTCACGGAACAGATTCTTGAGTGAGGTTTGTGCGATTTCACTCCCTTTACGAGTTCCTTCCAGACTAATGACTTTCTTGCAATGGGAATCGTGGACCCAAGTCTCTCTCTCGGCTACTTTCACTGGAATCATGCTGTCAACAAAACTTGATACGGTCCTTCCCAACTGTCTATTTGGCAACCTGAGCGTAAGAATAATCACACAGTCTCTTGGTTCACAATCAAGACAGTAGTTGGCATATCAGGAATCAACAGTTTCCAGTTCTTTTGCTAAGTTCTCAAATGCTGGCTCATCTTGATAAGGTACTGTACTGTCACCTCATTGGTGTATTTCAGATCATGGTGCGGAATGATCATGACATGAGGTTGTCTTCCCCAAAAAAAAAATTCAAAGAGGGTGATTAGTTAAGTGGGGATCTGGGAGTGGTTCCGATGCTACATAACACTAGTGGCAGTGTCTATGATCACAATAGTCCAGTTTCAGCTATCACTTTGCTCCTAATCCTAGGGATACCATATCTACACACAAATTCCTGCACAATTTTCTTTGCGGTAAACACAGCAGTATTTGTAGCAGCAGGGAATGCCTCTACCCAGTTTGAGAAAACATCAATGCACATCAATACATAGTTCAAATTCCTACAGGGTGTTAACTGTACAAAGTCTATTTGTATTACCTGAAAAGGTCCGTCTGCAAAAGGAATATGGGATGGCTCTGTTGGTACTACCTTACCAAATGTTCTTCCTCATGCAAGACAGGACATTGCTTTTCTGCTCGCCTGAGAAGAGAACCCTGATGCACTCCAGTAAGTTCTTACCAATTTGCACATACCTTCCTTGCCCAGATGAGTCAGACCATGTACCGCCTCAGCTAGGCTTGGGAGATACGCCCTGGGGGCTACTGGCTTACCTTGTCCATCTCTCCAGGGTCATGAGGACTCCTGACCATACCCCTTCGCCTTCCAGACCTCCTTTTCCTGTAGGGAACACAAATTTGCATCTCAATTTAATTGTGTGTTTGCAATGTAGAGTACCATGAGCATCAGTCCAAAAACATCTCTAGAGTCGGTATATATATTGGCTGACGTATCTTCTGCCAACTCGCATGCCCTGGTCAGTGAGACCAGCTCAGCGACCAGTGCTGCATGCGGTCTGCCCAAAGGTTTCAGCTTCTATAATACCTTGATCATCTACAACAGCATATCCTGTGACATGTTTGTCTGTCTGGGGTAACTACTGTCAGTCTAGAATAAAAAAAATCAGGTCTGCTTCACTAACGGGCTGTCACTAATGTCTGGTCTCATAGTAAAAATCTGATTCAGATATTCCATACCATCATGCATATCAGTGTCCATACAAAATTTTCCTTCACCAGTATTCTCATCCTCCACCCTTTGTGCATTACAAGGCACATGCAGTAATATACTGGTGTCATCAGTGACAGCTAACTCGTGCTGATGAGACATACTGGGTTCGGTCAGAATTTTGAAGGACCGATACGGCATGTGGTGTATGAACTGTCAAATCATGTACCAGTACTACGTCCTAAGTATTTGACCCTTGCCCTACACAATTGCAGTCCATCCCTTGAAACCTTGTGTTCTGTCTGGAAGAGATGAATGTATCAGAGCACAGTCTGGAAGAGATGAATGTATCAGAGCACAGTAATAAATTCATATCAATACCGATCTCCTATCGGGCTGAAAAAATAGTAAGCAGCTATGCAAGGCCTGGGAGAAAATACTCAGGCTGTCAATGAAATCTTGGGAGAGTCGGGTCCATGTATTGTACCCCCTTTGTGAAAGCAAAGATGAAGAGGAAACAGTGAAGAAAACAGAATAGAGATTGGTGACAGTAAAGTTTTTAGAGGTGCAGAGGATTTTATTAAAATGACAGCTGGATTGGGCACTACTGGGAATTGATTCGTAACTACTTGGGTTTACCCTCCTTAAATCTTGTGCTTACTGTGTCACTACTGTGACTACCTCAGCCATCAATCCAGTGTCCTGTCCATCCTAAATTCATAGGGAACCCGGTATCTGCGAGATAATTTCCTCTATCTGTGATGGACATGAATCTAGAACAGTGGAATGCAACATTAGTCTTTGAGGAGTATCTAACATACATTGTACTTCCTGAGCGGGAGTAAAATATATGTATTTCACATTTCAATTTACACAACAAAATCTCTGTCGAGTAAGTTAGTTAGGGGCCACTGCTGCCAGGAGAAAAATAAAAGAGTTTAGCATCATAGAGGCCCAATCGTAACTTCTGCAGGTTTTGTCAAAGGGTAATGTTGCACTTCTCTCGTTACTCCCATTTGCCAAATTAGTGTTTACCTGTGATCTTATCCTGACAGAGAATTTTCTAGCACTACAAAAAAAGCTTCTAGGTCATGCAAAGTATTCATTTAATCCTTATCCCGTATTAAGGGTCTGTACATGGTCCAACAAACATTACCGAGCTTTTCTAGACAAGGGCATTACTAGCTGCCCTCATCTTGTTTATTTAGCTAAGTGATAGTTAAAAAGAAGCACCCTGGGGGTCACCCCTTCTCTGTCCGCTTTCCTACTGGGAAATACTAATGTGCGGACAGGATATTCTCCATTTGTGTCATTACTTTCCTGATTTTTTTTTTTTTGGGTCTTACTATGTATGTACTTGAGTGGCACCATACTTACCAGTTCGACTGGTCTCAGCCACTTCCCCTGCAGGCTATAGCTCCGCTTTAACCTGTTGTATATTACTCCTCTGAGTGCATGAGAAATGGCCGAAACCAGAGTTGGGTCACCATCTCCTCCTGAATAAGACTTATAACATGCGTTAGTACATATTATAGGTTACATTTCTTTTTCATATTTTTATATTTATTTTCTATAGTATGTATACTGGCTGTAACTGCTTCCCCCTCCACATATGGCGGTGGTGGTGTACCTGCTTTCTCTTTTTTTTTCTTTCTTACTTCTCCCCATTGTTGCTACGAGTTCAAACAGTTATTATGTTTTCGTTCTTATCTTATATGACTTTGGTCAAACATATTTTTTTTCACACTACCTGCAATACCTCAGGATCAAAACCACCAATCACTGGAAAAGGACATTCACTCATTCGTCATTTTTACCCAATCATTACAAAAAACCTCCATGTAAGGAACCATTACCTCCTACACATAATATAACCAGCGGACCCTTTTGGTCCCTTCTCTTCAGCCCGAACCCTGGCTGCCGAACATTTCTTGCTTGTGCATTTAGCTCCCATCGTGGGCCTTTTAACACGATCACCAAATGGCAACACGAGCAAACGGTGAAAGTCCTCAGAGTTCTTTCACCAACTCCTTCTCTACCGAGTATGCCACGCTCCACCGACTGATGACACGCGTATATCAGAGAGGACCCTATCAGACCCCTCAGGCACAGGGAGAACGAAATGTATTAACAGAGTAATACCACGCTTTTCCAGTGGAGGTTACACGTTTGGATGACATGGACGTTGTTTTATGACTAAATTTCCACTGAACTCCCTACTCAGCCTCCAAGGAAACAAGCCTTTTGCGGTGGTGCCGTGTCATTCTACCGGGGCCCCATTGCTTTTTTGATAAAAGCTCTGTGCCCACCGCAAATCCCCTAGAGGGTGAGATATTTATTTTTGGGATCAGTGCAATTGTATTTGTTGTACAGTATGTATGTTTTGTTGTATTATTAAAGAGTGTGTTTTTTAATATAAACACCCTGGGGTATATTTACTAAGGTCCCGATTTTGACCGAGATGACGTTTTTTCTTCAAAGTGTCATCTCGGTAATTTACTAAGCAAAAATCACGGCAGTGATGAGGGCATTCGTAATATTTTGGAAGTCCTAGGAAAAAAATCACGAATCAATACACCATCGGTCAAATACGCCTGCAATTTGGTAGAAATCGGGAATTTACTAAAAAGTGCAAAACACAAACACTGCCGACAATTGCCAAACACTGCCGTGCTAAAATACAAATCGTGAAAAAGTTCTAAAAAAAAACAGACCTGCTTTTTTATCCCGTGTTTGTATAGGCATGCAGGGATCCATGAGATCCGTGCATGTTTTTCAGTGGGAAGGAAGGGGAAATGTTATAAATTTTCAGAAAAAAAATTGCGTGGGGTCCCCCCTCCTAAGGCAAACCAGCCTCGGGCTCTTTGAGCCGATCCTGGTTGCAGAAATATGGGGAAAAAATGGACAGGGGTTCCCCCATATTTAAGCAACCAGCATCGGGCTCTGCGCCTGGTCCTGGTTCCAAAAATACGGGGGACAAAAAGAGTAGGTGTCCCCCGTATTTTTGAAACCAGCACCGGGCTCCACTAGCTGGACAGATAATGCCACAGCCGGGGGTCACTTTTATACAGTGCCTTGCGGCCGTGGCATCAAATATCCAACTAGTCACCCCTGGCCGGGGTACCCTGGGGGAGTGGGGACCCCTTCAATCAAGGGGTCCCCCCCCCAGCCACCCAAGGGCCAGGGGTGAAGCCCGAGGCTTTCCCCCCATCCAATGGGCTGCGGATGGGGGGCTGATAGCCTTTGTTCAAAGTGTTTGATATTGTTTTTAGTAGCAGTACTACAAGTCCCAGCAAGCCTCCCCCGCAAGCTGGTACTTGGAGAACCACAAGTACCAGCATGCGGCGGAAAAACGGGCCCGCTGGTACCTGTAGTACTACTACTAAAAAAATATCCCAAAAAAGACATCGCACACACACCTTGAAAGTATAACTTTAATACATCCATCCACACCTCCATATACACATACTTACCTTATGTTCACACGCAGGTCGGTCCTCTTCTCCAGTAGAATCCATGGTGTACCTGTAGAAAAAATTATACTCACATAATCCAGTGTTGAAGGCTCCTCTGCTTGTAATCCTTTTGTAATCCACGTACTTGAAAAAATTAAAAAACGGACACCCGACCACGAACTGAAAGGGGACCCATGTTTTCACATGGGCCCCCTTTCCCCGAATGCCAGAAACCCCGTCTGACTGATGTCTAAGTGGGTTTCTTCAGCCAATCAGGGAGCGCCACATTTGGCACCCTCCTGATCGGCTGTGTGCTCCTGTACTGTATGACAGGCGGCACACGGCAGTGTTACAATGTAGCGCCTATGCGCTCCATTGTAACCAATGGTGGGAACTTTCAGGTCAGCGGTGAGGTCACTTTCGGTCAACCGCTGACCTGAAAGTTCCCACCATTGGTTACAATGGAGCGCATAGGCGCTACATTGTAACACTGCCGTGTGCCGCCTGTCATACAGTACAGGAGCACACAGCCGATCAGGAGGGTGCCACAACGTGGCGCTCCCTGATTGGCTGAAGAAACCCACTTAGACATCAGTCAGAGGGGGTTTCTGGCATTCGGGGAAAGGGGGCCCATGTGAAAACATGGGTCCCCTTTCAGTTCGTGGTCGGGTGTCCGTTTTTTTATTTTTTCAAGTACGTGGATTACAAAAGGATTACAAGCAGAGGAGCCTTCAACCATGGATTATGTGAGTATAATTTTTTCTACAGGTACACCATGGATTCTACTGGAGAAGAGGACCGACCTGCATGGGAACATAAGGTAAGTATGTGTATATGGAGGTGTGGATGGATGTATTAAAGTTATACTTTCAAGGTGTGTGTGTGATGTCTTTATTGGGATATTTTTTTAGTAGTAGTACTACAGGTACCAGCGGGCCCGTTTTTCCGCCGCATGCTGGTACTTGTGGTTCTCCAAGTACCAGCTTGCGGGGGAGGCTTGATGGGACTTGTAGTACTGCTACTAAAAACAATATCAAACACTTTGAACAAAGGCTATCAGCCCCCCATCCGCAGCCCATTGGATGGGGGGGGACAGCCTTGGGCTTCACCCCTGGCCCTTGGGTGGCTGGGGGGGGGGGGACCCCTTGATTGAAGGGGTCCCCACTCCCCCAGGGTACCCCGGCCAGGGGTGACTAGTTGGATATTTGATGCCACGGCCGCAAGGCACTGTATAAAAGTGACCCCCGGCTGTGGCATTATCTGTCCAGCTAGTGGAGCCCGGTGCTGGTTTCAAAAATACGGGGGACCCCTACTCTTTTTGTCCCCCGTATTTTTGGAACCAGGACCAGGCGCAGAGCCCGATGCTGGTTGCTTAAATATGGGGGAACCCCTGTCCATTTTTCCCCCATATTTCTGCAACCAGGATCGGCTCAAAGAGCCCGAGGCTGGTTTGCCTTAGGAGGGGGGACCCCACGCAAATTTTTTTTTACATTTAAACTTTTTTTTTTTTTTAACAAAGTGCACAATGAAGCCCAGCACGGATCTCTCAGATCCGGCCGAGATTCATTGTATTAAAATCGGCAGTGTTTTACAAGTCACTCACGTAAAACACTACCAAAAAAAACGAATGACATCGACATCGGAAAACCCGAAAATGCAGAATACGGCAGCTTAGTAAATTAGTCGTAATCAATTCAAAAAGTTGCATATTTACACTTTCGATGTCATTCGTGATTGAACTTTGACCTCAAACGGGAAAATACGAATCTTAGTAAATTTACCCCCTTGTTTATTATTCTTTGTTATAAGGACGCCTATGCACATATTTCATCTTTTTACAGTTTACGATTATGAAGACAAATTTACTTTTTTTTCAGTATGCTATGTCTCCGTCACCTGGAGTGTTTAATAAATGGGCTAACTCCACACTTGGACGATTTACCATACCTCGTCGGAACGGAACCTTACCTCGTTCTATACTTAACGTGTGGTTGTGATCCGCCACGCCACTCGAGCATCTCCTTGCTGAGTGTCACTCTACGGGATCCCGCTTTCCGGTGTTCAATCCACTCACACTTATTTTCAACCCACACGAATTCACAATATTTTTCTGTACAGAAAAGGAATAATTTCACCAGTGATTGATAACATCCCCCCAGAGGTATTACACTTCAACCCATATTTGCTATTGACTATAGTTTAAATGCTATGATTCAGATTGGATAGCTATCTTGCAGAACCTACATTGATATAAATATACATACATTTATATAATAATATAACATATATATATATATATATATATATATATATATATATACACACACACAATTTATTACACTCTATGAAACCCTCACACAGCATATATATTTATACACATATACTGAATGTAGCTTCCACAGCAGCCTAATTTGCATCTCAACAGATGTCCACAAACTTTACTCCTGTTCCAGAGTAGTTGAACAGGTTCATTAACATTTCAATTGCCTAGCTCAAATGGCTCATCTTACACACTCATTATCTTCTAGTTCTAAAATAAATAATGCAAAACTTTCTCATCTGAGTGGATTTTTCTTACATCAAGCTAAGTATTAATCTCACTAGGTCTAATTGAAACACTATTTATAATTGACTATGGCATGGGTTAGTTACATTCATTGGTAGCTTTTAAATGGTGATGGACTTGTATATATATATACATATATATATATATATATATATAGTTTACTTGTGACAAAGGTTACAGATTGTTTAACAATGGCTTATTATGTTGTTTAATTCAGGAACAGCTGAAAGTCAGCTGTTAGCTAGGTGGGTAGGAAGTGACTAAATTATGTTGGTTTTTCTAAGACCAAAGCAGATTTGTACCACACAAACAGCAGGTAATATTTGCTATTCATTACTGTACCTTGCACTAGACCTAAAATGGCCACTGCTCCTCCCCCCTCCAAGCCATGTGCTTGGATATAAAATGGAGTCCAAGCCATGCGACCAGAACACACAAACACTCTCTTTTGTCACAAGTAAATCCCAAATTATACAAGCACCGGAAGTCGCCCTGATGGACAACTCCCACTGCATGGTAACAAAGTTTCCACACGCTGCGTCTTTTTCAGCGCGAACAAAGCTTTGTTACTTCAGGCCTGTGTTAGCACTATGCGAATAAGACGCAGCATGGTAACCAAGCTATAGCCGTACTATGCGAATTAGACGCATGCACCAACTTTTAAACGCTCTTTAAATTTACTTAACAGATAAACAATCCAATCTGAATCAAACACAATATGACTTATTGAACCCCGTTAGCAACAATAAAGAGTACACTGTAACATTTCTAATATTGTGCGTCTCTGTCACACTCAAAGGCAACAAAGAAATCTATTGTCCCTTGATTCATATCAGCGCCTTTAATGACGGATATGGTTCATCGGCATCAGATGCATCTACCCTTAGCCGGTAGACCACAGCGCGTCTTTGCTGCACATCATATAAGTACGTGATAGCCCTGACGTAGCCCCCAACTGTGAAAGTCCATTATTTTAAATAAACATTTAAAATACCGGCGGTATTATATATTCTGCGGATGCAAGGTGCATCTTATTACCATATAACTGAAAATAGTGCGCTTAACGTTGCAGCACTATGTCCCTTAAAAGAAAGCAAGTAGTCGCACACATGGTATACTGAGGTCCAACGCTCACATATATATATGTATTTCCTATTAAAAAGGTATGCATACAAAACAACATGTACAGTATATCATTCAGTATAAATATATATATACCTAAGTGGTACAGAGATACAGTTACATAAGAAACAGTCACAGCCAGCATACATCACCCTATCCCATAGGACAGTCCTTCATGTCTTCCTCTCAGCAACTAACTCTCTAAGCCCTAGAAACTACATACATCAAACAGTGGGAGTTAACAGGTTGTTGGTTTCGGTCTCCTTCCATTGGTCCAGGAGAGGGAGGTTTCTCATTCATTGTGTGTTATTGGTCAGTTCATATGTAAGCAATGTCCAGTTTTTCAAGACGCAGGTACAGGGGTTAACCACTGGGATTCTGCCCACATGCTTTCTCAGGAAGTTCTTTGTTTTCATAGGATGTGACCTTATTTTCCTAACATCAAACATAACTAATTGTCGCAATGTGCTACAATTTACCCATAGCTATCAAATTAATCCACACATTCTCATGACCATTTTGACACTAAGCATGATATAATTAACTTGTTCCGTCCCAATAATACATATATATCTGATTTTACACTCTATTATATAAATACAATATAATACAAGTCTGCTGCTGAACATGTTTTGTCTATGTGTAATGTATGTGTTGTATGAATATGTGTCTGTGTACATCTTTATGGCATTTCTCAGTGTTTGCGCCTTTTACCGTATATACACCCACCACGCTGCAACATGCACGCCGTGCGAATCTATGCAGGAAGTACAGTAAAGAAGCAAGGCACATCCACATACGTCAATTGCGTCCTTACGCCACCACCAAGAAGCGCCACTTTGTGTGTAGTTTGTATTGGCTTCTTTTTCCGACTTCGACAGAACCTAAAGGCACATTTCTTACAGGAACTTTGTGCATACTTGGATTACAGTGACACTGTCTACAGGGAGTCAGATCTTAAATCACAGATTCTATATTTCTTTGAGGAGGTACCATACCATTGTGCAACAAGTACATTTAAATCCTCAGGCCGCAATGCAAAACTGGGATCTATGCGCTCCACCGCTTTTGCTGGTGAAGATCGGGACATTGAAAGTAAAGTGAGGATAGTCTTAGTGACAATCGATTTGTGTAAATTGTTCTTTTTGATCATCATACTCTTTTTGAAAATTGCATTAATTGCTGCTTGTATATCTGTGATTAAATTGATTACGAATCAGAATCGTTATTAACCATTGTCTTGAGCCAGGCCGGAGCCCACATTGCGTCACCCAGTGTAATGCGAGCTGTTGAGTGGTTTAGTCTTTATTGAATGCCAATATATTGTCTTTGAATTGCCACACCTTGCTGTAATCCTTTTTGAATGTCTTTTAAATGATCTTGTTGTATAACCAGATAACCTTCTTTTTGCCAGCATTCTTGCAGTAAAATAAAAAGGTACTCTCCACAGAAATTGCTGTTAAATTACCTTCCTGTTACATATGAATCTGTCCTTCCTCTCTGAACCATCTACATCAAACAAGGTTAGGGGAACAAACATCTTAGGGAAAGGGGCCATCACTAAGCCACTGAACCCATGTGGTACCTATCTCTAACCACATAGACACCCCGCCTACCCCAGGGTGTTACATTCACATGCAGGCAGCATGTCAATCATGGGGGAACTGCGAGTGCCATGAGCAGCGCGGCTTCTATACATACGCAAATCTAGAAATCTAAAAACATCTCTGAGTTAAGGCCCGTACACACTGGTCGATATATCGGCCGTTCTCCTGAACGGCCGATATATCGCGGGACCGTCGGCCAGTGTGTAGGGCCGATACGTCTGTGAACTCCATCGTTCACAGACGTATCGCGTCGGCCGCGCAGCACAGCCGACGGCCAATATATCTGCCGATATATTGGCGCGTCGCTGTGTGTGTACGGGGCGGTCGGCCGACCGCCCGTACACATGCTGCGGTGGCCGGCGGTGATTGACAGCTGAACTGGGCGGGCGTGTGTACACGCCCGCCCAGTTCATGACGTCAGTCCCCGACGGATCGAGCAGTGTGTATGCTGAACACACTGCTCGATCCGTCCATAGATATATCTGCAGATCAATTGATCTGCAGATATATCTATTAGTGTGTACCCACCTTTAGGCTCTATGTACACATGTGCTGAAACAGCTAATTAGCACTGGAAGCTGCTGTCGGAATTCACCTTTTCATTATACAGAGGGACTGCTTGTTCCAGGTGCGGAAGTCATTAACCTCATTGGCTTCTATGCATTTGTGTGTAGTTTATCTAGGAATCGAAAAAAGACTGTTATGTGATTGCTATGGGGCTTTATATAGGAGGTAATTCAGAGTTGATCGCAGCAGCAAATTTGTTAGCAGTTGGGCAAAACCATGGGGGGTCATTCCGAGTTGTTCGCTCGCTAGCAGATTTTAGCAGCATTGCACACGCTAGGCCGCCGCCCTCTGGGAGTGTATCTTAGCTTAGCAGAATTGCGAACGAAAGATTAGCAGAATTGCGAATAGAAAATTCGAAGCAGTTTCTGAGTAGCTCGAGACTTACTCCTACACTGCGATCAGCTCAGCCCGTTTCGTTCCTGGTTTGACGTCACAAACACGCCCTGCGTTCGGCCAGCCTCTACCCCGTTTCTCCAGACACTCCCGCGTTTTATCCTGGCACGCCTGCGTTTTTCCGCACACTCCCAGAAAACGGCCAGTTTCCGCCCAGAACCACCCACTTCCTGTCAATCACACTCCGATCACTTCAACGATGGAAATTCTTCGGTCGGACGTGAGTAAATCTACTAAGTTTTGAGCTAAAATACTTAGCGCATGCGTACCATGCGCATTTTCGCCTTAATCGCTCCGTTGCGAAAATCGGCAACGAGCAAACAACTCGGAATGACCCAACAGACAAATGAAAAAAGCTCAAATGAAAGCGCTCAGTGTGGTTTCATATACTGTAACTGAAATGATACTTAATGTCCATATGATTATGTATGAATAAAGTCCAATCTCAAGATGATTCCTCCTGTTGTGGTCTGAGGACGATCAAATCTCCCACTCCATATGACGTATCAAAGTGATATGTAACAAAAGCAGAAATAACACATTATGGTGTAATACGTCTTTTAATGCTGAAAATGAACAAAACAGCTGGAAACACCAAATTTTCAAAGGAGATAGATGGCGTACCCCACTCACAATCAATATAGCTAGTCTCCGCACATAAAGGTATCTTTCACTCCACCAAAAACTGTAAGTCAACCATATAGTACGATGCGTACCATTACTCACTCAGAACAAGACGCAAATCCTCACATAACGGTTTCTGTGTGTGTAGCTCCAAGAATATTCATAAAAAGTGTTATAGTTAAAAACACTTTATTACAGAATTAAAAGATTATGTTTATACAAACAGTGGGCCTTAACACAAAATGGCTCAGGGGCGGACAGTGAAAAAGCTGATATGGCCGCCGGCCGAAAACAGCACTAACCAGCAAGATGGTAATAACACAAATCCAACCTCAAGAAACCAAGTCATGCAGGAACCACCTGTAAGCACTCATCCTACTCGGAATGACCCCCCCATGTGCACTGCAGGGGGGCGGGGGGGGGCATATATAACATGTGCAGAGAGAGTTAGATTTGGGTGGGTTATATTGTTTCTGTGCAGGGTAAATACTGGCTGCTTTATTTTTACACTGCAATTTAGATTTCAGTTTGAACACACCCCACCCAAATCTAACTCTCTATGCACATGTTATATCTGCACCCCCCCCCCTCCTGCAGTGCACATGGTTTCGCACAACTGCTAACAAATTTTCTGCTGCAATCAACTCTGAATTAGGCCCATAGGTGGTCATTCAGAGTTGTTCGCTCGCTAGCAGTTATTAGCAGCCGTGCACACGCTATGCCGCCTCCCACTGGGAGTGTATTTTAGCTTAGCAGAAGTGCAAACGAAAGGATCGCAGGGCGACGGCAAAAAAAATTTGTGCAGTTTTAGAGTAGCTCAATACCTACTCAGCGCTTGCGATGACTTCAGACTGTCCAGTTCCTGTTTTGACATCACAAACACGCCCTGCGTTCGCCCAGCCACACCTGCGTTTTCCCTGGCACGCCTGCGTTGTTTTCGAAAACTCCCTGAAAACGGTCAGTTGACACCCAGAAACACCCACTTCATGTCAATCACTCTGCGGCCAGCAGTGCGACTGAAAAGCTTCACTAGACCCTGTGTGAAACTACATCGTTCGTTGCAATAGTACTTCGCGGGTGCGCATTGCGCCACATACGCATGCGCAGAAGTGCAGATTTTTTGCCTCATCATGAATGCAGCTAGCGATCAACTCGGAATAACCACCATAGTCTCTGTATGCTATATGTGATTGCTGTGGGGCTGTATATAGTCTGTGTGCTGTATGTGATTGCTGTGGGGGTGTATATAATCTCTGTGTGCTGTATGTGATTGCTGTGGGGCTGTATATAGTCCCTGTGTGCTGTATGTGATTGCTGTGGGGCTGTATATAGTCCCTGTGTGCTGTATGTGATTGATATGGGACTGTATATAGGCTCTGTGTGCTGCATGGGATTACTGTGAGGCTGTATAATATAGTCTAATAATACAGGGACTATATACAGCCCCACAGCAATCACATACAGCACACAGGGACTATATACAGCCCCACAGCAATCACATACAGCACACAGGGACGGGAGAACGGCCGATATATCGACCAGTGTGTACGGGCCTTAACTCAGAGATGTTTTTAGATTTCTAGATTTGCGTATGTATAGAAGCCGCGCTATGTGATTGCTGTGGGGCTGTGTGTGCTGTATGTGATTGCTGTGGGGCTGTATATAGTCTGTATGTGATTGCTGTGGGGCTGTATATAGTCTGTGTGTGCTGTATGTGATTGCTGTGGGGCTGTATGTAGTCTGTGTGTGCTGTATGTGATTGCTGTGGGGCTGTATATAGTCCCTGTGTGCTGTATGTGATTGCTGTGGGGCTGTATATAGTCCCTGTGTGCTGTATGTGATTGCTGTGGGGCTGTATATAGTCCCTGTGTGCTGTATGTGATTGCTGTGGGGCTGTATATAGTAACTGTGTGCTGTATGTGATTGCTGTGGAGCTGTATGTAGTCCCTGTGTGCTGTATGTGATTGCTGTGGGGCTGTATATAGTCCCTGTGTGCTGTATGTGAGTGCTGTGGGGATGTATATAGTCCCTGTGTGCTGTATGTGATTGCTGTGGGGCTGTATATAGTCCGTGTGTTCTGTATGTGATTGCTGTGGGGCTGTATATAGTCCCTGTGTGCTGTATGTGATTGCTGTGGGGCTGTATATAGTCCCTGTGTGCTGTATGTCATTGATATGGCACTGTATATAGTCTCTGTGTGCTGCATGGGATTACTGTGAGGCTGTATAATATAGTCTGTGTGCTGTATGTGATTGCTGTGGGGCTGTATATAGTCTGTATGTGATTGCTGTGGGGCTGTATATAGTCTGTGTGTGCTGTATGTGATTGCTGTGGGGCTGTACATAGTCTGTGTGTGCTGTATGTGATTGCTGTGGGGCTGTATATAGTCCCTGTGTGCTGTATGTGATTGCTGTGGGGCTGTATATAGTCCCTGTGTGCTGTATGTGATTGCTGTGGGGCTGTATATAGTCTCTGTGTGCTGTATGTGATTGATATGGCACTGTATATAGTCTGTGTGCTGCATGGGATTACTGTGAGGCTGTATAATATAGTCTGTGTGCAGTATGTGATTGCTGTGGGGCTGTATATAGTGTGTGTGTGCTGTATGTGATTGCTGTGGGGCTGTATATAGTCTGTGTGCTGTATGTGATTGCTGTGGGGCTGTATATAGTCTGTGTGTGCTGTATGTGATTGCTGTGGGGCTGTATATAATCTCTGTGTGCTGTATGTGATTGCTGTGGGGCTGTATATAGTCCCTGTGTGCTGTATGTGATTGATATGGCACTGTATATAGTCTCTGTGTGCTGCATGGGATTACTGCGAGGCTGTATAATATAGTCTGTGTGCTGTATGTGATTGCTGTGGGGCTGTAAATAGTCTGTGTGTGCTGTATGTGATTGCTGTGGGGCTGTAAATAGTCTGTGTGTGCTGTATGTGATTGCTGTGGGGCTGTAAATAGTCTGTGTGTGCTGTATGTGATTGCTGTGGGGCTGTAAATAGTCTGTGTGTGCTGTATGTGATTGCTGTGGGGCTGTATATAGTCTGTGTGCTGTATGTGATTGCTGTGGGGCTGTATATAGTCTGTGTGCTGTATGTGATTGCTGTGGGGCCGTATATAGTCTGTGTGTGCTGTATGTGATTGCTGTGGGGCTGTATATAGTCTGTGTGCTGTATGTGATTGCTGTGGGGCCGTATATAGTCTGTGTGTGCTGTATGTGATTGCTGTGGGGCTGTATATAGTCTGGGTGGGCTGTATGTGATTGCTGTGGGAATGTATATAGTCTGTGTGTGCTGTATGTGATTGCTGTGGGGCTGTATATAGTCTCTGTGTGCTATATATGATTGCTGTGGGGCTGTATATAGTCTCTGTGTGCTGTATGTGATTGCTGTGGGGCTGTATATAGTCCCTGTGTGCTGTATGTGATTGATATGGCACTGTATATAGTCTCTGTGTGCTGCATGGGATTACTGCGAGGCTGTATAATATAGTCTGTGTGCTGTATGTGATTGCTGTGGGGCTGTATATAGTCTGTGTGTGCTGTATGTGATTGCTGTGGGGCTGTAAATAGTCTGTGTGTGCTGTATGTGATTGCTGTGGGGCTGTATATAGTCTGTGTGTGCTGTATGTGATTGCTGTGGGGCTGTATATAGTCTGTGTGCTGTATGGGATTGCTGTGGGGCCGTATATAGTCTGTGTGTGCCATATGTGATTGCTGTGGGGCTGTATATAGTCTGTGTGTGCTGTATGTGATTGCTGTGGGGCTGTATATGGTCTCTGTGTGCAACACTCATGGTTGCGTCTAAAGACACATCAAGACGTATTTTTTTCTCAGTCCCTGCACATTAAGGCGCAGCGCTGTACACCAGGGGAGGGTGTGTAGCCGCACCTGAATAAAGCCGCGATGTGTGACCAGCAGAAGACACAGAAAGTGCTGCGTGAGACTCAGTATCAGTGCCTTAATGTGCTTATAGGTCTCTTATGATATGAATGAGTTTATATTTGGATTCATTATTAAAAGTTTATTAAAAACTGCACTATCATATTATTCTTGCAGAAGCACCATCAATACTATCTAGATTCCCAAATGTATAAGTGAGCATTACGTAAGGTGGGTAATATAAAAAAACAAACAAAAAAAAACTACTTTTCTTTTGAGATCCCAAAAATTATACTGCTTTTCCTTGAGGCAGATTAGTCTATATGCAGCTAGAATACCAGAAGGGACAAGTCATGAAATGTAATTAGTGAGGGTTTATCAGTGAGAAGGTCCAATCAGCTACCTCTTTACAAGTTTTGAATTGTTGCTTGCTGCACAGTTGCTTATTGGGAAGCAGTTTGCAGTGAACTCAAATATTGCTTTTACTATAACTATTATTATTATTATACAAAGTCATGTTTCATATTATTGTTGTGGTATCTGAATGGCATATGTTTGGCAACCTGGTGGTCATGTGACCAACGCTGGATTCCCATCAACTTTCAGCACACCGGCACCGGAACACCGACCACTGGGATTGAGACCTGAAGGTACATATCTGCCTGCCTCTTACGGTAAGGGCCCGAGGGGGAACAGCCTTACGGTTAGATATCAAAGGATGGCAGGGGTTATGGTAAAGCACTAGGGGGGTAAGTAGGTGTAGTCGCCACCCCCCCCCCCCCCACCACCACCACCTGGGTGGGGGGGGGGGTTAGGTTAACCTTAGCTTACTTACGCCTCAAAACTGTTGGCTCTCTCAGATTCTCAGATTTTTTATTAGGAAAAGGCAGTCTCTGTGAGCAGCTGCTGGTTTTATCTGATCAGCTAAACTAAGCCCATGATTAGTGTATTGTCTTAGTCATGTACTGGAATACTGGTTTCTATGGATTCAGAGGATACATACTAAAAATGGCATTAGGTCAACATTAACTGATGATTAACAATCAGAATGTCAATATTCGGGATGGGAGGGTTAGGCTATGGGGGGGTTGGAAGTTCAAGGTTGGGCAATAGAGGAAGATTTAGGGGTAGGGATTATGGTTAGCGATTGGGGCCTGTACTTACCAGAACACTGCCCTCCCTGTCAGCTGTTGGCCCCAGAGTGCCACATGACCCCTGGACCCAGAAAGGTGCCACCGGGAGCAGGTACGTCACTGCTGGCCCTCCAGGAATGATATGTCAACATGACGTTAGTTCATCACGGTCTACATTATATGACCAGTTTGACATATCAGACCACACACCTCAAAATGGCTGCCTGATACATAGTCGTCTGGTGAGCTCTATACATCAACACCTCACTTCTCAATGAGAAGTATTCCACAAGGGGTTCCCATCATTCTTCCAATAGGGACTCCTTATAACAGTCCTCCATTGTTCCACCCAGAAAGTTCCTGCACGCTGAATGTCACCACCACATACTGGTCCTGTACTAGGGGCAACCTGTAGCACTGCAGCTGCTGTGGAACTACATATCCCAGTATGCCCTGCCACAGTATTGCTGTTAGGGCATGCTGGGCTGTGTAGTTCCACAACAGCATTTTTCCCACACAAACATTTCTCCTTTTCCAGTAATGAAGACAAACAAAGGTTCCGATACAAACACAGATCATTCAATTTAAACTTTAATGACTTTGGATTAAACAAACTGCGCATCAAACACTCGGTTAGCGAAACAATTCTAAAACTTCAATCAAATGAAAGATAAAGATGGGAAAGGATTCAGATATCCTTGAATGAAAAAGTTGATGTGTCTTCAGGCTAATAAGTCAGATGTGGTTTGTACCTCACCAAAGCCACGCCTTGTACGTCAGCCATATCCTGTCCTTGGTAGAATATACCATAAATCCCAGCTGGGAGATAGCGATCGCTGTAAATTGCATCACGTATTTGCTATAGACCTTATTCAGCGACATCTGTGTTTGCCTTACAATACCGCATGTCGCTCAGAAATACTGGGGATCGGCGGGCCAATCCATGCTATAATGTCTGATGATCTGCACACACAAAAAGCCTGAATAAGGCCTATAATACATTTAGGTTTCCCTCAGCTTTGACTTTTAGATTGTGTGAGCTTTTAAGGACAGTATGTTTTTGCTGGCTGTGGGCGATTCCTGATAAGACAGAAGGGATGGTTTACTAACTCAGGTGCAAAATCTGCACTAAACTATAGCAGCCAATGAGACGCTTGCTTACACAGTCTAATTTGCACCAGGCAATTTCTGATTGGCTGCTGGAGTTCAATGTATTATTTGTACCTACATGTTGTTAGTAACCCTAGAGAAGGGGGAAGTGGAAGCCAACTTTAACCCTGGAGGTGCTAGCTCCTCAGTCCAGTATCCAGTATTTGACACATAGAACTCCAGTCCTTTGATCTTGGCAGGGTAAATACAGTCAATCTGATCAGATTAATTTATTAATTTGGAAGAGGAGCCCTTAATCCCAGTTGCAGACCTTTGTGTGTTTCAGAGTCGGATGCTTCTATTCCAGTTGTGTTATGTTATGTCCTAGCAGACTGGTAAAGCACTACTGGGCTACGGTTATAATTTAGAAAATGCGACGTCTTTTAATGACTTCTTCTGCATTACGGCCTGTGCAGACTTTATGATATCCTGTGTCTGAAGCATACTCATGTTCCAGGATGCCTGTAACATGGACAGAACATAGTTAGCATAAAGGTTTGTGAGAAGCAGGGACAAGGGGGCTGTGCCACAGGGAAGAGCACTCACCATGTAGTCCAAACTTTCCTGCACCGAGTGGTCCCGAGAATACAGTAAATTCACTTTGGTCCCTTGTACTGCAATAGGGCTCTTGGTAGCGATCTCAGAGGCCAGGTCAATAGCAGCAACGAGGAGGGACGGTTTGTCAGGGAAAATCCGGCTGCAGAAGAGGGAACGGTAACACTGAAAAAAAAGTGACCTACAGAGCTGGGGTAATAACAGCAGGAAATGCGCTCTGTGTGCACAAGCGGAGGATCAGACCTAGTCTGTCTACACACAGGGGCAGAGTAATACCCCTTTCACCCCGCACAAATAACCCGCTATCAACCTGGTATATTGCCGGGTCGATGCGGGTCGCTGTGTGGTGTGAAAGGGGTCACTTACGAATTCCTGGGTCACCTGACCTGGTAATAAAGAAGGGTTATTCCCAGGACAGCAACCGTGTGAACGGGTTGCCGGGTCGATGCGACCCAAGACCCCTTTCACAGCATAAGCAGAAGTGGCGTGGAGATGATCTCATGATCCCCGATGCCGGCTCCAGCTCCGCTCCCGATGGCAACCAGACCCAGGTTGGAAAGCCAGTCTGAAAGAGTCCAATGCCGCGTCGCACCAGAGAAGGACCCATTTTCCAACTCCCAGGTGTGACCCGGCATTGCAATGTGAAAGCAGTATAACAGTCTGCATACACACACACACACACACACGGCAGAGCAACAGCAACAGGCAATATTCTACACACACACACACACACACACACACACACACGGCAGATCAACAATCTGTATACACAGGGGCAGAGTATCCGTTTGCATATAAACACAGGCACACACAGATAGCAGAGCAACAGTCTATATACACACACACACACACACACACACACACACACACACGGCCTGATGGATGCAGCTGCTGTATGTAAACATACAAAAGCAGCAGGAGGGAGTCCTGAGTAAATAGACGCCTCCTGCATACTCGTGTGATCCGCTGGTGGCTCCGTAGACACAGCATTGCATCACACGTGTGAACTTCGGCCGTCTGAGTAACCCCCAGGTTACGCAGGTAGGCCGGGCTGTGAGCACTTGCGCCAGGAAATCTGCAGCCAATGACGCAGACCCTGCCCTCACCACTGCCCAGCTCAATGTTTAGAGTTCCGTTTTCTTTTTCTTTATAAAGCTCATGTATAGGTTGTATCTTTTCTATCAAGATGACATTACTGCCTACATGGTTAATCAATGCGCAGTGTTACCCATCTCTATTCATCATCAAGACATAGCGACATAGTAAGATTTATTTGGGAGTGGTCCGCAATAAAGACAGTACCGGATAAAAGTTCTACCAGTACAGACCAAAGAAATCTCTCTTTACATTGTTCTTAGTGTTCTCCCATCCACCAAAAAAACGTTACCTGACAAAACCGCTACTCAAAGCTTCGTCGGACAACATCTTCCTAGCAGTAAACGCCAGCTCGTTCGCCAGGCTACGGAAAGAGAATCAGTAGTAGATTTTGTTATACACAGGGCTCAGTCTGCCCACTTGGACACATTCATACAGTTTCCTTGGCTCATCTATATCTATAATCCCATCAATTCCTGCAGGATCCTACAGTAATATCCTCACCAGTGTTCATTGGAGAACAAGACAGGTCATGCAGGACTTCCTAATGGCAGGTTCTAATGTGCCAGCAATTTTACTATCTCTGGGTGCACCTCCCTGCATGGTCTTCATTCCCTAGGACACTACAGTATATGCCCTAAGGATTATCAGACGGGGCTCAGATACAGTAATAGTACTGAGAGCTCTTCAGAGTTCCTCTATGTGCTACACCCAATCAGACGCTACAACTAATAATGATCCATTTCTTACTGTGGAGCTCTGGGTGAACGGAGTGAAATAGATTTAACAGACCCCCCATTGTTATAGAGAGAGAGAAAGATCCTATAGAGTCTGCAGGACCCAGGAAGCAGCAAGTGTAATGAGTGAAGCTGAATAGTGCTGCACAGATACATTACAAACAGATGTGAGGTATAAACCGGGCAGAATTACCACCAGGATTACTGTGATGAAAAGTATCTCTATTACACATTGAGATACGTGGTATTATGCGATTCAATTAGGTGGTTGGAATTCCACCATCCAAGGTACACCTTGAATTCACTGGGGTGTTACTAAAGGTGGAGGTCACAATTTATGCGAGATAATGCACTAGGAGGCGCCTATTCTCACTTTTTGTATATATATATATATATATATATATATATATATATATATATATATATATATATATATATATATAATATTGGAGTGGAAGAGGTTAGGATTTTGGTAAGCAGACTAAAGAGGTGAGATTACAGGGAACGTTTGAAGGTTTGGAGAATAGAGAAAGTCTTGTTGTGCGAGGTAGGGGGATACACAAAGTGGATGTATCCCAGCAAAGTCCTGTAGCCATGAATAGGAGCAGGTGTTGATGAGACACATAGATCTTGCGCAGAGCGGAGGGGTCAGACAGGGAGCTATTAGGAGACAAAGGAACAGTAGTTAGTGTGGTTTTAATGGTCTTGAATGTTATTAGAAGTATTTTATATTAGAGTGTGTAACATACAGCCAGCCAATGTGTGGCAGACAGAGTGGAGCAGCAGCATCGAACGGCCGATATATCGCGGGCCTGTCGGCCAGTGTGTACTAACGTTATATCTATGAACGCCATTGTTCACAGACTTATCGCGTCGGCCCTGCAGCACACACAATGACCAATATATCTACAGATATATTGGTACATCGTTGTGTGTGTACGCCCACACACAAGGTGCTGCAGCCGGCGGTGATTGACAGCTGAACTGGGCGGCCGCATGTAAATGCCCGCCTAGTTTGTGACATCAGTCACAATGGATTGGGCAGTGTGTATGCACAACACACTGTCTGATCCGGCTATAGATATATCTGCAGATTCACTGATCTGCAGATATATATACCAGTGTGTTCCCAGCTTTAGTGAGGATAACCAGTCTAGTAGCCGTGTTCAGTATACATTAGTTAGGTGAAAATCAGTAGAAGAGGAATTGTAATAGCCAATGCGGGAGACAATGAGTGTTCAAATTAGTTATGTGCCCGTGTGAGAAGAGCGCTAGATGTGCGCTACAGGAGTGCTTATTCATAGATGTATGTAACAGGATTCAGATACAGAGTGGATGGAACAAAGGACATTTCTGAATCAAAGAACAGTTCCATATGGTTCTCTGGAGCCAATGTGCAAAAAAAAAGGGCATCCTTAAATATTGTTACATAGAAAGCTCCTACCCCCAGGTCGAAGCAACCGGCATTCGGAGCTCACCGGAGTTATTTGCTTCATTACACCACATGCATCTGGTATATATATGGAATCTTCTACAAAGCCGAGGGATCAGAATATTGGGGGGGGGGGGGGGGGGGTTATTTCGAGTTGATCGCTCGCTAGCCGTTTTTAGCAGCCGTGCAAACGCATAGTCGCCGCTCACGGGGGAGTGTATTTTTGCTTTGCAGGTGTGCGAACGCCTGTGCAGCCGAGCTCTACAAAAACATTTTGTGCAGTATCAGAGTAGGTCTGAACTTACTCAGCCCTTGCGATCACTTCAGTCTTTTTGGTGCCGGAAATGACGTCAGACACCCGCCCTCCAAATGCCAGGACACACCTGCGCTTTCCCTACCACTCCCAGAAAACGGTCAGTTGCCACCCATAAACGCCCTCTTTCCGTCACTCACCTTGCAATCGGCTGTGCGCATGGATTCTTAAAATAATGTGTGGTGGAACAACAATACACTGTTACAATGTATTTCATTATAACATTTCATTTGGGATTTTATTTATATACCCTGTGCTTTAGAATCATTTCTTAATAGATGGAAAAAAAAAAAAAAAAACAGTAAGGGAAGAAACACCTACATTACTGGAATTTTATAAAATGGGAATTTTATTTCAGTATTGACTATGTCATGCCCAATTCTCACTCATTACCATAAAATAGGTAGGGGTACATTTACTAAAGCTTCTAAAGCAGAGAATTTCTAAAAGAGCAATAGAGAAATGAAAGACAGCATTTGATTGGTTGCTATGGGCA
This sequence comes from Pseudophryne corroboree, assembly GCF_028390025.1. NCBI lineage: Eukaryota > Metazoa > Chordata > Amphibia > Anura > Myobatrachidae > Pseudophryne > Pseudophryne corroboree. The sequence goes on from NC_086451.1 coordinate 415,687,015, forward strand.
ACATCACCAATTCTCCGTTTTAGAAGCTTTAGTAAATTTACTCCGTAGAATCAAAGAACAAGAATTCTAAAGACAAAGTAAGGAAAATGTAGTATTCCTTTTATAAACTATACCCCAATAAACACACACTTCAATGTAGGGGGATCGGTAATACATTTTCTTCTGTCCTATTAAGCCTGGTATTCGCACTTGGGTGGTGGTCCACGGCACCACCCGAGGGGGAATAGAATAGTGTGGTAAGCAAAGCTGCCGGGATTCCGCCGTCCGTTTCCTGACCATCGGATTTCATACCGGACCCTTCCTGTATGGTAAAAGGTGTACAGCATACACAAAGATATAACCGGTGTATTGCTACAACCATATTATAAACAGGCTTATACAAATGCTCCCTACACAGTATGCCGCCCATCAGTTCCTTGAATGCATACTTACTACGTGTACATAAGAGTTATGCCTACACGGGATTAACTGTAGAGACTCTCATTGTTTTATTACCAGGTTACGTTAAACATTAACCAGAAACGGGACCTTATACACCGAGAGCGAGGGAAGGGCGTAAGAGATGGGGTTATAATGGATACGCATCTTTGGAAATAGATAAGAACTAAGGGGGTCATTCCGACCCGATCGCACGCTGCACTTCTTCGCAGCCGTGCAATCAGAAATGCGCATGCGTGGCGACCGCATTGCACAGGCGCGTCGTTGCCTGGCGACAGCCATCGCCGGGCAGCAACGCCGCAAACGAAGAAAGCAGTCGCAGCGGCGGCCTCAAGAAGATTGACAGGAGGAAGGAGTTCCGGGGCGTCAACTGACCGTTTTCTAGGAGTGGTGCGGCGAACGCAGGCGTGCCCAGGCGTTTTGAGGGCGGATGTCTGACGTCAATTCCGGGACCTGCATCGCTGGATCGATCGCACAGGGTAAGTAACTCTTACCCTGGTCTACTTCTACACAAAACTTTTTTTGCATAGCAGAGCTGCACAAGCGTTTGCAGCCTTGCTATGCAAAAAAGCCCTTCCCCATAGGCGGCGTCTAGTTGATCTCATGGGCAGCAAAAAGTTGCTACGTACGATCAACTCAGAATGACCCCCTAAGTAAGCTACAGAACACTGGGGCAGATGTATTAACCTGGAGAAGGCATAAGGAAGTGATAAACCAGTGATAAGCGCACGGTGATAACGCACCAGCCAATCAGCTCATAACTGTCAATTTACATATTGGAGCTGATTGGCTGGTGCGTTTACCACCTTGCACATATCACTGGTTTATCACTTCCTTATGCCTTCTCCAGGTTAATACCCCCCCCCTGTTCTACTTCCTTTTTGGCAGCTGAGCTAGAAGTTCTATGACTGTATGAGAGACATACAGCGTCACATAACAGCTCCATCACTTACATTGGGTACATGGGCAGCTAGCAGAACTAAACACACAATTATGTCTTAGTAATACATTATGAAAGGACTTTGGATGCAGATCCTTCTATTGTGGTGTCTAATGAGGTAAGTGCTGAATACGAGGCAGTAGATGGTAAATGGGGTACGGGTTCTCCAGCTGGCTGAAAATTTCCAGTCTGGGACCATTAGTGACTTGTGACCTTAGGGGGTCTATTTACAAGCCTCCAAGGCAGTGGTGACTCTTAGTCCTTTTAAGAGCCCGTACTCCTTCGGCTTTCAGCATTTTCTCCTAGCCCATGTCAGTTATTTGGTATAATAACTTTGTTGCAGAAAATCAAGTAAATTGGTCCCATTGGACGCATGCCCCAGGGGAGGTTACACCTGCTAATCTAAGTCCAATATTAAATTAAATAGCATCTGTCTCAACCTGAATGGGCAATATAGCAAAGCAATAAGTAAATGCACATATGAAAACATATGGATTGAAGCAGGATAAGAATGCACAGGTGAGCTGCGGCGGATTTAGGGGTGAGGGTGCCCCTAGGCACATGAGAACAACCCCTCCCCCCATTGTTATTATTTTGATTGGCTATAAGAGCTCACAATGACCGAAACGTTGCCAAACAGACCAATGTGTTGGTATTGATTTGTTGAAAAGTGCCATCTGTGCCGCATCCTTGTGCTACTATCTGAATGTTATGAGGGCACCAGCTATATGTGTTTTTTTGCTTTGGGAATCCCAAACCATTGCATAGTTTGGGACTCCTGCTGAACAGAGGCCCTCATTCCGAGTTTATCGCCCGCTAGCTACTTTTAGCAGCCATGCAAACGCATAGTCGCCGCCCACAGGGGAGTGTATTTTCGCTTTGCAGGAGTGCGAACGCCTGTGCAGCCGCGCGGCAGCAAACACATTTTGTGCAATTCAAGACCAGCCCTGTAGTTACTTATACTGTGCGATGATTGCTGCGACGAGTGACACGGTAATGACGTCAGATAACCGCCCAGCAAATGCCCGGCCTCGCCTGCGTTTTCCCAAACACTCCCAGAAAATGGTCAGTTGATACCCAGAAACTCCCACTTCCTGTCAATCTCCTTGCGTCCGCCAGTGCGACTGAAAGCGTTGCTAGAACCTGTGCATAACCACAATGCTCTTTGTACCCGTACGCCACGCAGATTTGCCATTTTTTTTTAAATGATCGCTACACAGCGAACAACGGCAGCTAGCGATCAACTCGGAATGAGGGCCAGAGTGAGATACACACAGAGAAATTGACTCATTCTGTTTCCAGTTGGAATTTTATATTTATGGTTGTTTACCCCAGGAAGACCTCCGGCCTATTAGCGCTTATTTGGAGATTCAATCTACCCTGAGATTGTTATTCGTCGCTGAAAGTGTTCTTTACAGACCATTATGAACCATACCCCTGAAGAAGTCCACGAAACGCATAGGGTTGTTCTCGGATTGATTACGTTACCACCCGTACTGTCAAAAGTGGATTTCATCAAATGAGCTCACACCCGCAAGGATGAAGAGAAGCCTAACAACGTACCCTTTTGATATAGGACAGGTTACGGGAGTTATGTTTATGGATTGATATGTATCTGTACTACGTTTTATATAGAAAACTCATTTTAATATATCTATCTGTTCTTTTACCAGGAATAAATGTTCAGGTATTCAATGAAAACTTTTTAATCATTTATTTTACCACATTGTAACACTGAGTGACCATTTACCAAAGGTGTTTCAATAATCATATAGTATAATTTAATTAGCGCACCTGGGGTATTTATCTCTATACTTGTTTCTCTAACTTCCACTAGCAGGGAGTTTCCTCAGAGGTGCAGCTAGATTGGTCGTTAGCGCGGCCAAAAGGGATTTTTTTAAATATATATATAGTACCAATCAAAAGTTTGGACACACTTTCTCATTCAATTGAATGAGAAAGTGTGTCCAAACTTTTGACTGGTACTGTACATACATACTATGGGCGTTCGAACGCAAGCTACTTCCGGTCACGGCCTGGCTTGTTATGAGAGTATAGATTGATCATGTGTCTGTTTTGGGTTACGTTTAAGGTGTTGTGCTAATCGCCATGATATGCACCTAGGATTTAATTCTGGTTAGCTGAACATTATTCTTTTATTTTGGAGCACTTCCTGTCTCTGCCGTGGGGTTTAAGTGCATTACCACTATAAAGAGGGGACCTGGGAGGCATTGGCGAATGGTGGTGCCTGGGTCAGTGATCCTACTCTTGTATCCTGTGATGTCTAGAAAAAGGTGTGTGTGTGTGTGTGTGTGTGTGTGTGTGTGTGTGTGTGTGTGTGTGTGTGTACACACACATTTTTTTCTTTTTGTGGGTGGCCTGTCTGCTGTAGCACTTAGCCCTTTACCCTTGAAAGCCTTTATGCCAGCTAGGGCAGGATACTTGGCTTAGGGCGCACAGCCAGTCAGGGCAAGGGGCAGATCAGCCCCTCCCTTACGTCCGGCTGGCTCACCACTCGCCTCCACCTCCCCTCTGCCGGTATTTTTTATATATTTCAGTATGCTAATTGCACAGAACATGGAACCTCTTCACTGGGTATGGGGAAGGGGTATATTTTTTGTTACAGGATAATCAAAACCTGTTCGTAACGAGAGAGTCTATCACAGAGGAAACAGGATCTCTTTAAGATGGAAAAGGTTGAATGATTAAATATCTATGTCACCCTATTAGACATAGTGCTGTAGGTCATACACACACAGAAAAAAACAGAAAATAAATACATCTAAATTGCAGAGAGATCAGGCTTAGGTCAAAACGGAAACCTACTAGAACAATAACCACACACAGTTCCAGAGCCGGCCATAGGCATAGGCAAACTAGGCAATTGCTGATTAAAATGATATGCGGCATGCCTATATTCTGTGTGTAGCATTTCATATGCAGATACAGCCACAGTCTCACACAGTATATAGGCATGCTGCATATCATTTTAATCAGCAGAAGCTGCTTGTGCATCCTAGCCACATAGCAATGCAAATAAGATGCATTTTCATAAAAAAAGGTGCCCGACGTTAGCATTGAGGCAAGATTTATAAGGACACATCTGTATCCAAGCAGAGGCAGAGGTCACAGTGTTCGTGGCAGTGTGAGTGCTGTGTGCATGTGAGTGTGTTGGCTGTGCAGTAGTGTTCAGAATATGTGTAAGGAGCATTATGTGCGTCATGTAAAAATGCATTAATAATGTGCAGCAAATGTGTAAGGGGCACTATGTGTGTCATTATGTGTATAAGGGCATTAATAATGTGCGGCATATGTGTAAGGGACATTATGTGTAAAAGGGCATTAATAAAGGTTGTCATAATGTGTAAGGCGCATTATGTTTATAAGGACATTAATAATGTGTCTCATATGTGTAAGGGGCATTACTGTGTGGAATTATGTGTATAAATGCATTACTAATGTGTGGCATTATGTGTATAAGGTGCTCTACTATGTGGCACTGCGTATAGAAAGGGCACTACGGTGTCATCTAATGTGAATAAAGAGCAATAGGGTGTGGTGTAATGTGAATAAGGAGCAATTCAGCGTGATGTAATGTGAATAAGGGGCTCTACTGTGAGGAGTAACATTTATAAGGTAAAGCGATACTACTATGGGATGTAATATAAATTATGGACACTATCGCATGATCAAATGTGAATAAAGTTGCAGCCCTTTGTGGCGTAATTGGAATTGGGGTTACTATTGTGTGGCCATGCCCCTTGCCAGCAAAAACACACCCCTTTTTGGGATGTGCACCAAATGTGTGAACTGTTCCTATTTAAAATATAGGGGGTACAAACACCAAAATAAGGACTGTTATGGGTGAGGGGTGAGGGGTGATGGTGCTGGGAAAGAGGTGCAAGGTCAGAGGCGGAACCAGCGGTGGTGCTAGGGGGCACCAGCCAAAATCTTGCCTAGGGCATCATATTGGTTAGGGCCGGCTCTGCACAGTTCCCAGGCCAGGTTATAGGGGATGCAGTTTAAATACCGGCTGTCGGGATCCCGGCATTCAGGAAACCGACGTCAGAATCCGGATAGCCGGAATCCTGACCACCGCAGGTTATTCCCACTCGGTTGGTAAGTCCACGCCACCAACCAAGTGGGAATAGAACCTGTGGTGAGCGAAGGGAGCCACTGGGCCCAATGCGTGGCAAGTCCGTGAGGGGACTTGCTGCCGGGATTCCGACTGACGGGATGCTGCTGTTGGCATACCGACAGCCGGCATCCCATCTGCCGGTAAAACATACTGATCCAGTTATAGGATACTGGTGCAGATTATGCTAAATCCGTTTTGGTTTGTTGATTACTCCTTATTTCCTACCTTTGTTAAGGAATTTAATTCTATTAAGTAACGCCAGAATATTGTTTTCCAGCTAATATTCCCATGCTTTATTTGGTATACTATATATGTGTGACTTGTCTTTGGTGTGGAGATCAGTGTACAAGCAGGGTGGAATTATTTACAAGCTTGATTGCATGAACAAAGATTTGTCTACACCTAGTGGTGGGGAGATGAAATGCACTATACAAAAGACATTCACAATCTGCCATCAAGTGACACAAGAGATATCTAAAGAATAAGGGCTGGGGGACACAAAAATAGGTCAGTACCCCAGCAGGCCAGGCAACCTCCCACCGCTGTTCTCTCTGGCACCTCTACAACCTCGTCATCAGGTTCCAGAACAATTATGGATCGTTTCCAAGAGGGTTTTAGATGTGACACAGACTAATGCTGGTACACGTATAATTATTTATCATACGGATTAAAGAACACAGTATCATATGCTGCTGGAGAAAGAGAAAACGACATCTAGTGCCGGATCTAATGAAGTCCGAGTTGGCCGGTAGTGCGGGTTCCCACCTGAACTCAGACATTTTTTTAAAGCGGCAATCATTTACAAGGCAAAACCATGCCTTGCAAAGGATTGCTGCTTTAAAAAAAAGTTTACGTTTGGTCGGGAATCTGTACCTCCAGCCAACTCGGACTTCATCACATCCGGCCCCTAGTCTGGACATTTACAGAACCAAGGGGCTGGTCATAACACTACAGCCATTGGCAGAACCTTAGCGCAGTAACCCTCTCAGTTTGTTTTGGCGTGCATTTTCTTGTTCTACATAAAACTGCACGCCACTTATATATTATAACAGGAGACCTGAGATCTCCCCAACAGCAGCCTGAGAATGCTCCCTGGTTCTGAATCTCTGGGTCACATAGAGCCAGGGCAGACATTTTCACTGGGTGTATCTGGACATTGAGAAACTCAGGCCAAGTAAAGAAGTTACAAATCCCCACTTTGTGGAACAAGTGGGAATAATTCTAGGGTATGAGATACTTTGCTTCTTGCCAAATGAAAATGTTGAGACTTTCAACTAGTGAGCTATCATATGCCCCGAATTTCCAGGACCAGTGGGGATTTAACAGAGCCACAAGTCTTTCTCAGTTTAGGGCTGATGGATTTAAAGGGGCAATAAATTTCAGTACAAAAAAAAAAAAAAAAAAAAGGTGTGTATTGTATTAAATATAACTGCCCCTTTAAATCCAGTGTCCAAAACCGCAGCAGCTTTGACAAATGCTGCATGGTAACTTTGGTTACAGTGTTATCCTACTGCACTTTTACACGTACCTCCTGCTCCCAATTATGTGGGGCAGGCGCTGCAAGGTTCCTACATCGGCCGCAAGACCCACGTCCACCTCCTGCAAGAGACAGACACAATATGTTGGTTAGAGCTGGATCTGACATGAGACACTCTAAGCCAGTGCCTTGGAGGAAACACAGGGGGAAAGGCTGCTCAGTGGTCGCACAGTCCATATACTATTTATTTTGCCAAGAACAAATCAATTTATGGCTGACAAAAAAAACTTGAATGGATGTTGGGAAATATTATGTTACCTGGCAGAGAGGAAGGTGCAGTTGAGCTATAGGATTCATCTGATGAAATGAGTTTTGGTTAGAAGAACAGCTCTTCACTACAAACTGCCATATGGGTGATGCGGGGGCCAGCAGAAAATCCAATTCTCTCTCTCGTTGTAAACAGTGGTCAGGTTATCAGACATTCAGTCATTACCTTAATTTGAAAAGTGGGAATAATTCTGGGGTATGAGATACTTCACCTGTATTCATCAGATGAATCCTGTAGCTCAACTGCACCTTCCGCTCTGTTACCTGTCAGAGAGGAAGTTGCAGTTGAGCTACAGGATTCATCTGATGAAATTAGTTTTAGCTAGAAGAACCCATCTTCACTACAAACTGCCATTGGGTGATGCGGCAACTTAAGGGGCCAGCAGAAAATCCAATTCTCTCTCTTGTTAGAAACAGTGGTCAGGTTATCAGACATTCAGTCATTACCTTAATTTGAAAATAGGAATCCTGGGTGCAGTAACGGATGTCACAGGCGCAGACGAGATCCACACCTATTGGGACACATAGCATTAGTGATAAAGTCCCAATCTCACACTGACGGCAGTGACCTACCCACAATTATCCTGCCGGTGCCTCACCTCCTCCGATGCAGCCATTGTGAACCGCAGCAATCACCGGCTTTGTGCACTGAAAGCGAAGATAGGTAAAATGTGACAACTGTCCGTCTTAATTCCATAACACATTTATTTATTATTTATTTATTACCAGTTATTTATATAGCGCACACATATTCCGCAGCGCTGTACAGAGAATATTTGCCCATTCACATCAGTCCCTGCCCCAGTGGAGCTTACAATCTATATTCCCTATCACATGTACACACAGACACATTCACGCTATGGTTAATTTTTTGTTGGGAGCCAATTAACCTACCAGTATATTTTTGGATTGTGGGAGGAAACCGGAGTACCCGGAGGAAACCCACGCAAGTACGGGGAGAATATACAAACTTCGCAAAGTTAGGACCATGGTGGGAATTGAACCCATGACCTCAGTGCTGTGAGGCAGTAATGCTAATCATTACACCATCCGCACTGCCCCAAACTGAACTGTTCTAGCACACAAAGGGATTCAGAGATTGCTGGGCGACGTCCTGTTCAAGGGAAAGGTTGATGACGAAACAATTACAGCGAAATACACATAACACTGCATGAAAAGTCGCTATTGAAAAACTGGGGCTGACCCTAGGAGGGAAATCAGACTAAACATGAGTCCCTCGCACTATTGGGTACAACCGGGTGTAGATGGGGCTTATAGCACTCTGGTGGGTCTGAAATGTTCAATATGGCAGAGCTCCACCAGCGACACTATAGTACAGATCCCTTCATACTATCACCATGAATAGAAAAATGTGACAGTATACTACAAATACACCACTGATTATCCGGCACCTGATGGTCCAGCACCTCTTTTAATCCGGACAAATCAGGTGCCGGGGAAGTTAGGCTGCGGGTGGGAATTAGTATGTGGGAGGGTCTAGAAAGGCAGCGGGAGGGCTTCGTTAGGCTGCGGGTGGGGAAGAGTCTGTGTGGGCGGGAAGTTGGGCTACGGCAGGGAGACGCACTGCGGTTCGGGAGCCGGGTTGCAAGGCTTGAATTAGGCTGTGGGGGACTCGTTGGATAGAATTAGGGTGTAGGTGTGTGTGTGTGTGTGTGTGTGTGTGTGTGTGTGTGTGTGTGTGTGTGTGTGTGTGTGTGTGTGTGTGTGTGTGTGTGTGTGTGTGTGTGTGTGAGTGGTGGTGGGGTGTCAGGATGCTGCCGACACCACTGTCAACGATACCACCGATAATCAGTGGAGTACCTAATACAATAATGAATTCAATGCGGCAGGTTCTTTTCCACGTTCCAGCCTCATGCAGAATCCTCTAGTCTGAAAGACAAACCTTCTCTATGACAGAAAAGGTCTCCTGATATGCAACGATCTTCTTGCGTATGCCCCAAGCGTTTCTCGCAGCATCTTCTGTCTCTGGCTGTACAAAGTCACTGGCCAGGTCCATTAGATCGATTCCTGTGAATAGGACACACCACGCAGTAAGTATCAACATCATGCAGGTTTATCACCAGCAAACTGCAGAATGAACAGCTCTCTGTCCGCGGAACACACAAAAAGAACATAATGATGGGCCTATTTTTCTGTGGAGGCTGTAGCTCCTTCCGCCCCATTGTTAATCTGGCCCTGATCTGGTAAATGCGGAATCACTGTGGCTGAAATAATGAAAGCGGAAAGACTGCCACTAGTCTTAACTGAAATAGCTGTAACGTTATACTAGAGAACCCGTTAACATGCATGAAGTAGCATTTAAACCCTGCAAGCATACTGGTGCCGAGAAAGTACTGCGACATAAGCAGTGCCGACATAAATGACTGCTTACCCTACAGACCACCGTGTCGGCTGGCTGCCCTTACTAGAGAGCTGGTGACTGTACAACATTCCTGCATTATAAGTGACATTACTGATCTCAGTACACACCTGACGTGAACATTTTCCCAGCTCCAGAAAAAACAACAGCTCTGCAATTCTGATCATCTGTGAGAGCTCGGAAGCACAGGACCATCTCCCTGTATGGAAACAAAGAACACTGGCTTTAACGTACAGCCCTTGGGATTTAATGCAGCCTTCCATGAGGTTACAGGACAATGGCAATGCAAGGTGACCTCTTAGTTGGGAGGCACAGGACATATTAGGTCAGTTCCAGTATACAGTAAGTACACTGAAGTGCCAAGGGATAGGTGCCAAATATTGCGTAGGTCCCCCTGTAGCCTGGGGAAGTGCAGCAACTTGATGTTGTATCGATTCCACAGGATGGGTATGCATGACCGGCAGTCAGCATACCTCCACCGGTTTCCCGGCAGCGGGGAATGGAACAAGCCCCTTGCAGGCTCGGTGGCGACCGTTCTATTCCCACTCTATAGGTGTTGTCGACACCCACGAGTGGGAATATTCCCTTCCAGTCGGCATGCAGACTGTCGGGATTCTCAGGGGGCGGTCACATAACTATATCCCAATTCCACAAGTGGACGGAAGACCTCTGGAGAGAGGCTGACCCATTCTGTTGACCCATAGCTTTTCCATAGCTACCTGGTACTTGTAGGTGCAGGATCTTGGGTGCAAAAGGACCTCTTCACAGCATCCCATAAATGCTCCTTTGGGCTTATGTCGGGTGAACGTGATGACCACACCATTCATCGAAACTCTCCAGAATGCTCATTAAACCAATTCTGGACAACTCAGGACTGATGACATGGTCCAATATCCTTCTGAAATATGCCATCGTTGTGGGGGTACGTGAAGTCCATGAACGGGATATGTACGATTTACCAGCGAACGGGATGCCGGCTGTCATGATCCCTACGGAAGCATCCCGTCCGGGGTGAGCGCTAGAAAGCCCCTTGCAAACTCACTGCACTCACCACGCTTTGGGCACGGTGGCTCGCTGCACTTTCTATAGGTTATATTCTCCCTCTACAGGTGTCGTGGATACCCACAGAGGGAGAACAGCCTGTGTCACCGGTATTCCGGGCTGCAAATGGTCACCAAGCACTGCAATGTAGCGGTTATTCTCGGTACACACGTGACACCATAGATCAAGAAATGTTGAATGTCCGCACAATTTCGGAAACGGATTGTCCCATCCGTCGTACCGTTACTCTTACTTTAACTGCTGTGAATCAGGGCCTGTAGGGGACATTATGGTATATATAGCACGCTTAGCTACCTCCAGAAATCTCTGTTCATTGCATTTCTCTTGTCTGGACGGTGTAGCTCCACATGGAAGACGTGGTCGGCCGGTGATGTTACTTTCAGCGTCTCATAGTTATAGGACGCCAATCCACCCTCAGATGCCATGTTCCGTAGTCCAAGAGCCACCTGCCGGAGGTCTGAAGATCACAAACACAAGTCAGTCCTTCTCGATCAGAAAGAGAGAGGCCTAAAACCCTTTGATTCTATATTTCCTCATGAAGTGGGTAAAGTTCAGTGTGGGTGTGAAGAGGAGGACAGACTCCGCTGGGAGGCAGTGTAAACAAGGAGCACAGCTACAGGACAAACTGATAGCATGCAGTGCCTGGCATATATATATATTCATCAGAATGCTGACATTATCCCGATAATCCTAGACACTGCTATTTTTTCTATGAAAAAAAAAAAAAATGAAAAAAAAAGTTTCCAAATTATCACATAATAAAAGTTAAAAGTCGGTGCAAGATTTACGGCGGCGTTTGGCAGACGTTTCGTGGGAGCGGTCTGGCCAACGCAGGCGTGGCCGGACCGAATGGGGAGCGGGCCACAGCGGCTGCGTGACGTCACACGCAGCCGCTGCAGGCCGGGGAGCGATGAGTAGCTCCAGGCCAGCACGCTAAAGCTGGCCTGGAGCTACTGATTTCAGGTGTCAAATTTGATGCCCAATACTCATTAACCCTTGCAAAACTGAATGATCTGAATAAGAAGCTGGAGCTCGAATAAGAAGTGAATAAGAAGCTGCCGGATAAAAAGCTAACTTCAGCCTCGTATCTATAACTAAGGGGGTAATTCCAAGTTGATCGCAGCAGGAAATTTTTTAGCAGTTGGGCAAAACCATGTGCACTGCAGGGGAGGCAGATATAACATGTGCAGAGAGAGTTAGATTTGGGTGGGTTATTTTGTTTCTGTGCAGGGTAAATACTGGCTGCTTTATTATTACACTGCAAATTAGATTGCAGATTGAACTCACCACACCCAAATCTAGCTCTCTCTGCACATGTTATATCTGCCTCCCCTGCAGTGCACATGGTTTTGCCCAACTGCTAAAAAAATTCCTGCTGCGATCAACTTGGAATTACCCCCTAAGTGTATGGATTATGTCAACATTATCCCGTGTCTGACTTACCCATGCAATACAAACCTACAAGCAGCCCCATAATAACTCTATATGTGCTGTTAATGTGACGGCCGTGGAGTCACTATCAGATCATCCACTTTCAGAGACTTTACAGAGAGTGCATACTCACCTCTCCTCAGGAGTCCTCTGAGTACAGCAGCCATGAGATATCACTTTGCCCCTGTGTGTAACAACGGGTAAGGTCAGTATTAAGTGGGCGTCGCCATTTTATGTTTGGCAGGCGATTCCTGCATGGAGACCCACAGAATGACTGGAGAGGGTTAGACATGGAGGCACGCAGAATGATTGCAGAGGGGAGACAGAGTTACCGGATAGGGAAGACATGGAGGCACACACAATGACTGGAGAGGAGACATAGAGGTTCACACTCACTGGAGAGGGGAGATATGGTGGCACGCGGAATGACTGGAGAGGAGGGACATGGAGACGTACGGAATGACTGGAGGGGGGAGATACAAATAATGCCTGGAGAAGGGAGACGTGGAGACACTCAGCATACCTGGAGACACTGAATAACTGTAGAGAGGAGACATAAAGACCATACCCTCCAACATTTTACACTGAAAAATCGGCACAAATCCGAAAAAGGGGCGTGGTCGCGGGGTAAAGGGGGCGTGGTCACGCCCTTTTCCTATGGTAGATGCTAGAACACAGGTTCTCAAACTCGGTCCTCAGGACCCCACACAGTGCATGTTTTGCAGGTCTCCTCACAGAATCTCAAGTGAAATAATTAGCTCCACCTGTGGACCTTTTAAAATGTGTCGGTGAGTAATTAATACACCTGTGCACTTGCTGGATTACCTGCAAAACATGCACTGTGTGGGGTCCTGAGGACCGAGTTTGAGAACCACTGTGCTAGAATCAAGTGGGCTAAGGGACCTTTTCCGTCTGGGGGAGGAGTCACAACACAAGGGGGAGGAGCTAGGCCAGCGGGATAGTTCCTCTACTATCCACGCCACCAACTATTACCTTTAGTAATCAGGTGGTGAGCGAAGTGGAGCGGAGCGAGCCACCGAGCCCGAAGCGTGGCGAGCGAAGCGAGCCTGCGAGGGAACTTTTCGGGTACCCTGTTCGCCCGTAGCTCCTCCCCCTGGTGACGTGTCTCCTCCCCTAGATACGTCAGAAGGTCCCTTCTCCCACTCCGAAATAGAATCAACCCTTTTCCTATACTTTCAATGGAAGTTTGGAGAGCCAAAAATCGGTACAGACCATGAAAAAAAGGTACTGTACCTATTAAAAAGGTACAGTTGGAGGGTATGGGAGACATGTATGACTGGAGAGAGGAGACATGGAGACACTGAATGACTGGAGGGAGGAGACATGGAGACACTGAATGACTGGCGGGGAGACATGGAGGCACGCCACACAGAATGTCTTTGGATGTGAGATTTGGAGACACATTGGGGGAGAGTCAAATGTTTGAAAAGTCAGCTGGGAGTCTGTTTTTTTCCTATCTAATAGACAGGAAAAAACAGACACCCAACCGACTTTTCAGACATTTGAATCTCAAGTCTGGAGATGGGAAAAAAATAAAGATACAGAATGACGGGAGACATGGAGAAAAAATGACTGGCGAGGGGAGACATGGACACCTAGATGGGACCCATGGAGACATCCAGAATGACTCGTTATGTGGAAATGAAAATGGAGAACCACAGAATGACCGGAGAATAGGAGACATGGATACACATAGTAATTGGAGTTGCTCCAACCATCAAGCAGTCATCTCCACCCATCTCTTTCTGCTGGTCCACTGTGCAGTGTACGGCCAGTTTAAAATTCAATGTTTATCTGTCCGATCTGTCTGGTGGGAACACAAATCTGGTAATGGGAGCAAATGACAATCTACCATTTGAAGCACTGGAAAACAAATAATGGTTATTAGAACAAATTGGTTAAATCAGAGGTTCTCAAATGCAGTCCTCAAGGCACCCAACAGTCCAGGTTTTAAGTTTATCCATGCTTGGCCACAGGTGACTTAATTAGCACCTCAGTCAATTTGATTCAATCGCCTGTCCTAAGCCATGGATATACCTAAATCCTGGACCGTTGTGGTGCCTTGAGGACTGCGTTTGAGAACCTCTGGATTAAATCCATTTGTTTTAAAAAATTTATCCGAACAATCGTTTTTGTTAATTTTCCAGCGTTTGAGAACAAATGGTTGATTCTCATTTGCTCCTATACATTACCAGATTTTTGTCACCACCAGAGAGATAAATCTTTAGGTGTATACCCAGCTTTACGGTCATGTTTTGGTCTTTTTTTGTGTTTGGAATTCGGTCCCTCCTGTGCATTGAGAGTTGAAGACACATGCTACACCTCTACACCATTTTCCATTAACGGGTGGGGGTGTGAGTCCATGTAACAGTGGGAGCGCCTAGCGTTTCCAAAGTCCTAGGTCACCACATTCAATGTCACACAAATGAAAAGACTTTGTATAGTAGGATATGCCTCTCATCTGTACCTAAATTGGGACATAGAGCCTGATTGACTATCATTTGCAAATGTGAGAACGATTATCGGCAGACAGTGCATGCGCTGCAAATGTAAGTGAAAAGTGATCGCAGTTCGATTGACAGGAAGTGACCGTTTGTGGGGGGCAACATGGCCTACACCACAAGCTCGCTGCCTTGGTGTCACCCATGAATCTGAACTGTCCTTTGTTCCCCACATTCAATCTGTCTCTAAATCATGTTACATGCACCTTTAAAACATATCCAAAATACGCCCTTATCTTACACAAGACACTGCAAAAACTGTAATCCATGCACTCATCATCTCCCGCATTGATTATTGTAATAGTCTCCTTACTGGCAGTGGTGCAAGTAGAAAATATGTCTTATAGGTACTGTGTGCGTGCGTCCAAAAAATGGGTGTGGCCAAATGGGGCATGGCCAATGAAAATGGGGGCATGATACACACATGGGGGAGGGGCAGATACACATATGACCCCAATAGTGCCAGATATACATCGCCCCACAGTGCCAGATATAAATTGCCCCACAGTGCCAGATATACATTGCCCCACAGTGCCATATACACATTGCCTCACTGTGCCAGATACACAAATGCCCCCAGAGTGCCAGATATACATTGCCTCTCAGTGCCAGATACACATTGCCCCACAGTGCCAGATACACAAATGCCCCAGAGTGCCAGATATACATTGCCTCACAGTGCCAGTTACACAAATGCCCCCACTGTGTCAGATATACATTGCCCCTCAGTGCCATATACAGAAATGCCCCCACAGTGCCAGATATGCCCCCAGTGCCAGATGCAGAAAGGGCCCCCAGTGCCAGATACACATGTCCCCCCAGTGCCAGATATACCCCCAGTGCTAGATACACATGTCCCCGCAGTGCCAGATATACCCCCAGTGCCAAATACACATGTCCCCCTCAGTGCCAGATATGCCCCCAGTGCCAGATATACCCCCAGTGCAGATACGCATGTCCCCGCAGTGCCAGATATACCCCCAGTGCCAGATACGCATGTCCCCCCAGTGCCAGATATATCCCCAGTGCCAGATACGCATGTCCCCGCAGTGCCAGATATGCCCCCAGTGCCAGATACACATGTCCCCCCCAGTGCCAGATAAACCCACAGTGCCAGATACACATGTCCCCCCAGTGCCAGATATGCCCCCAGTTAAAGATACACAAGTCCCCCCAGTGCCAGGTACACATGCCCCCCCCCCTCCCCAGTGCCAGATATACCCTCAGTGCCAGGTATACACGCCCCCCCCTTCCCCTGCTGCTCACCGCTGCTGCTGCTGTCCTGTGTGTGTGTGTGAGGGGAGGAGAGCGCAGTGTGCGCCTCTCCTGCCCCTCAGTCAGTGCGGGTGTCTTCCTTCAATTCAGCGCCGATCCGTGAGCCAATCAAAGCTTGCGGGCTGGGCTGCCGGTCCGTGAGCTCTGATTGGCTCACGGGCCGGCGCTGAATTGAAGGAAGTCACTGAGGGGCAGGAGAGCGAACGCTGCGCTCTCCTCGCAGCAGCAGCGGTGATCAGTGGCGGTGATCAGTGGAGGGAGGGAGCGAGTGGCGAGTAGCGTCGGCCCAGTACCCACGGCTAAATTCTTAAGGGTATGCTGTAACCACCCACTTGCACTGCTGCTTACTGGTCTTCCCAAACCTAGGCTCTCACCACTACAAACCATTTTGATTGCAGCTGCGAGGCTAATCTTCCTCGCCAGACGTTCTTCATGTGCTGATCCGTTCTGTCAGTCCCTCCATTGGTTAGCGGTATTCTATCGTGTTAAATATAAAATACTTTTACTTACATACAAGGCTATTAACCAAACTGCACCAACATACATCTCTTCACTCATCTCAAAATATCTCCCTACCCGACCTCTCCGCTCTGCACAAGATCTGCGTCTCTCATCCACATGTATTACCTGTTCCCACTCAAAATTACAGGACTTCACCCACTCTGTGGAATGCCCTCCCACGCACAATAATATTCTCCTCTAGTCTCCAAACCTTTAACCGTTCCCTGAAAACTCACCTCTTCAGACAAGCCTATCAAATTCCAGACCCACCAACATAACCTTCAGTGCTTCCCTATCCAGTTACATCCCCTCTGTACAGTCCACATAACCTCACATTTTGTCTTCCAACATTGCTGGGTGATCAATACATACAACACATTAAGAACCTAGCAATCTGGTGGACCATTATGTATGTAACAAGTAGCATCTATCCTTGTGTATCAATGCCTATTTCTCTGACGTCCTAGTGGATGCTGGGTACTCCGTAAGGACCATGGGGTATAGACGGGCTCCGCAGGAGACTGGGCACTCTTAAAAGAAAGATTAGGTACTATATCTGGTGTGCACTGGCTCCTCCCTCTATGCCCCTCCTCCAGACCTCAGTTAGTATCTGTGCCCGGCCAGAGCTGGATGCACCCTAGGGGCTCTCCTGAGCTTCCTAGAAAAGAAAGTATTTGTTAGGTTTTTTATTTTCAGTTAGATCTGCTGGCAACAGACTCACTGCTACGTGGGACTGAGGGGAGAGAAGCGAACCTACCTGCTTGCAGCTAGCTTGGGCTTCTAAGGCTACTGGACACCATTAGCTCCAGAGGGATCGAACACAGGCCCAGTCCTCGGTCGTCCGGTCCCGGAGCCGTGCCGCCGTCCCCCTTGCAGAGCCAGAAGAACGAAGAGAAGTTGAAAATCGGCGGCTGAAGACTCCGGTCTTCATTAAGGTAGCGCACAGCACTGCAGCTGTGCGCCATTGCTCCCTTAGCACACCACACACTCCGGTCACTGATGGGTGCAGGGCGCTGGGGGGGGGGGGGGGGGGGGCCCTGGGCAGCAATTAGATTACCTTACTTGGCGAAAAGCACATAATACAGTCTGATAAACTGTATATGTGTAAAACCCCCGCCATTAAAGTACATAAAAGGACAGAAGCCCGCCGCTGAGGGGGCCGGGCCTTCTTCCTCAGCACACAGGCGCCATTTTCTCTTCACAGCTCAGCTGGAAGGAAGCTCCCCAGGCTCTCCCCTGCAGTATCCTGGTACACAAAGGGTAAAAAAGAGAGGGGGGGGGGGGGGGGGGGCACATAAATTTAGGCGCAAAACTGTGTATATAAGCTGCTATAGGGGAAAAATCACTCAGTATAGTGTACATCCCTGTATTATATAGCGCTGTGGTGTGTGCTGGCATACTCTCTCTCTGTCTCTCCAAAGGGCCTGGTGGGGGAACTGTCTTCAAATAGAGCATCCCCTGTGTGTGTGGTGTGTCGGTACGCGTGTGTCGACATGTCTGAGGTAAAAGGCTCCTCTAAGGAGGTGATAGAGTGGATATGCGTGTGGGAGGGTGTCTCCGTCGACAACGCCGACGCCTGTTTGGATATGTGTAAGAGCTGAGGTAAAATTATTGCACAAAAGGTTAGGGAACAGAAAGGAAATCTACCCTGGTCTGTCCCTATGTCACAGAGTCCTTCAGAGTCTCTCTATGTTCACTATCCAAAATAACAAAGTATCGACACGGAGTTTAACTCCACTGTCGACTACGATAATGCAAAGTTACAGCCAAGAGGGCTAAAAGATATTCAATATATGATTATTGTAATAAAAGATGATTTGCATATCACTGATGACTCATCTGTCCCTGACACGAGAGTACACATGTTAAGGGGAAGAATGCTGAGGTAAATTTCCCTCCTCTCATGAGGAAAAAGAGCGGGAATCTCCAGACAAGAGATGGCAGCTTCCCACAAGAGAATTCTCAGGCTGTATCCTTTCCCCACTAGGGCCAGGATGTGTTGAGAATCTTCCCCTTGGGTGTCCTGTTTGCACTAGCTATTCTCAGGGATCCTGCAGATAGTGTGCACATTCTAGTATACTACCCAGACCGGCGATTGTGTCGGCATGGGTTTATAGCGCTATGGCAGCGTGGACAGGTACCTTATCAGCAGAGATTGAGACCCTAGTATGCATATAAATATTTTAAGATGCTGTCTTAAGTGATAGATATATAATTATAAAGCATGCCCAAAGGGACATGAGTATACTGGGTCCTAGAGACAAAAGCTATGTCGATTTCTGCTTGACGTGTCCTGTAGAATATACATTGGACAGATGATGCCGACTTAAGAGGCATATGGAAGGCTGAGGATTGTGTGGAGAAAGGTTCTCGGGCCTGGTCTCCACAGCTATAGCTGGTAATTCTGATATTTTGCCTTATATTCCTGCACAGCCTAGGAAAGCACGACATTATTAAATGCAGCTTTTCGAATAAAGAAACAAGAAAGTCTGAGGTGCGTCCTTTCTTGTCAGAGCCGGGGGCAGAGGAAAGAAGCTGTACAACACAGCTAGTCCCCAGGAACAGAAGTCCTTCCCGGCCTCTACAAAAATCCACCGCATGTCGCTGGGGCTCCACAGGCGGAGCTAGGCCCGGTGGGGACACGCCTTCGTAAGTTCAGCCACAAGTGGGTTCACTCCCTGTTAGATCCCTGGGCAATAGAAATTGTATCGCAGGGATACAGGCTGGACTGTGAGAAGATGCCCCCTCACCGAGGACCCGGCGGGCTTCCCCCCAAGAGAGGGAGCCAGTGTTAACTGCAATTCGTAAATTGTATCTTCAACAGGTGGTGGTCAAGGGTCCCCTCCTTCAACAAGAGGGTGTTATTATTCGACCATGTTATAATCCCGAAACCAGACGGTTCGGTTAGACCCATATTGTATTAAAATCCCTGAACATATACCTGAAAAGGTTCAGGTTCAAGATGGAATCGCTAAGTGCGGTCATTGCAAGCCTGAAATGAATCGGGACATAAGGGATGCATACCTTCGGGTCGCCATTTATCCACCTCATCAGGCGTACCTCAGAATTGCGGTACGGGATTGTCATTACCAATTTCACCAAGGTAATGGCGGATATGATGGTGCTCCTGCGGAAGCAAGGTGTCACTATTATCACATACTTGGATGATCTCCTCATAAAAGCGAGATCAAGAGAGCAGTTGCTGGACAGTGTATCACCTTCTCTGGAAGTGAAACGGCAACACGACTGGATTCTATATATTCCGAAGTCGCAGTTGGTTCCTACAGCTCATCTGCCTCGCCTAGGCATGATCCTAGACACAGACCAGAAGAGGGTTTATCTCCCGATAGAGAGAGCTCAGGAGCTCATGACACTGGTCAGGAATCCATTGAAAACCAAAACAGGTGTCAGTGCATCACTGCACTCGAGTCCTGGGAAGGATGATGGCATCATACGAGGCCATCCCCTTCGGCTGGTTCCATGCAAGGACAATGGAACTTACTGGACAAGTGGTCCGGATCACATCTTCAGATGTGGAAGTGAAACGGCAACACGACTGGATTCTATATATTCCGAAGTCGCAGTTGGTTCCTACAGCTCATCTGCCTCGCCTAGGCATGATCCTAGACACAGACCAGAAGAGGGTTTATCTCCCGATAGAGAGAGTTTAGGAGCTCATGACACTGGTCAGGAATCCATTGAAAACCAAAACAGGTGTCAGTGCATCACTGCACTCGAGTCCTGGGAAGGATGATGGCATCATACGAGGCCATCCCCTTCGGCTGGTTCCATGCAAGGACAATGGAACTTACTGGACAAGTGGTCCGGATCGCATCTTCAGATGCATCGGTTAATCACCCTATCCCCCAGGGCCAGGGTGTCTCTCCTGTGGTGGCTGCGGAGTGCTCACCTTCTCGAGGGCCGCAGATTCGGCATTCAGGACTGGGTCCTGGTGACCACGGATGCAAGCCTCCAAGGGTGGGGGGCAGTTACACAGGGAAGAAAATTCCAAGGTTTGTGGTCAAGCCAACAGACTTGCCTTCACATCAATATCCTGGAACTAAGGGCCATATACAACGCCCTAAGTCAAGCGGAGTACCTGCTTTGCGACCAACCGGTTCTGATCCAGTCAGACCGCAGGGGCTCATGTAAACCGCCAGGGCGGCACAAGGAGCAGGGTGGCAAGGGTAGAAGCCACCAGAATTCTTCGCTGGGCGGAGAATCAAGTAAGCGCACTGTCAGCAGTGTTCATTCCGGGAGTGGACACGACCTCCACCCGGGAAAGTGGTGACTTCATCAGGAAGTCTTCACGCAGTTTTGCAAATTGATGGAAACTGCCTCAGGTGGACTACATGGTGTCCCACCTCAATAAAAAGATAAAAAAGGTTTTACGCTGGGTCAAGGGACTTTCAGGCGATAGCTGTGGTCGCACTAGTAACACCGTGGGTGTTCCAGTCGGTCTATATATTCCCTCCTCTTCCTCTCAGACCCAAGGGCTGAGAATTGTAATAAACGGAGGAGTGTGAACAATATTCTTTGCTCCGGATTGGCCAAGAAGGACTCGGTACCCGGAACTGCAAGAAATGCTCTCAGAGGACCCATGGCCTCTGCCTCTCAGTCAGGACATGTTGCAACAGGGACCCTGTCTGATCCAAGACTTACCGCGGCTGCGTTGGACGGCATGGCGGTTGAACGCCGGATCCTAGCGGAAAAGGGCATTCCGGATGCAGTTATTCCTACGCTGATAAAGGCCAGGAAAGACGTGACAGCAAGACTTTTTCACTGTATATGGCGAAAATAGGTTGCTTGGTGTGTGGCCGGGAAGGCCCTACAGAGGAATTCCAGGGGGGTCGATTCCTGCACTTCCTACAGTCAGGAGTGACTATGGGCCTAAAATTAGGATCCATAAAGGCCAAGATTTTGACCCTATCCCTTTTTCTCTCAAAAAGAACTGGCTTCACTGCCTGAAGTTCGGACGTTGTTACAGGGGTGCTGCATATTCAGCCCCTTTTGTGCCTCCAGTGGCACCTTGGGATCTTAACGTGTGTTGGATTCCTAAAATCCCACTGGTTTGAGCCACTTAAGACCGTGGAGCTAAAATATCTCACGTGGAAAGTGGTCATGCTTTTGGCCTTAGCTTGGACTAGGCGTGTGTCAGAATTGGCGGCTTTGTCATGTAAAAGCCCATATCTGATCTTCCATATGGAAAGGGCAGAATGGAGGACTCGTCCCCAATTTCTCCCTAAGGTGGTATCATCGTTTCATTTGAACCAACCTATTGTGGTGCCTGCGGCTACTAGGGACTTGGAGGATTCCAAGTTGCTGGCGGTAGTCCGGGCCCTGAAACTTTATGTTTCCAGGACAGCTAGAGTCAGAAAAACTGACTCGCTATTTATCCTGCATGCACCCAACAAGCTGGGTGCTCCTGCTTCAAAGCAGACTATTGCTCGCTGGATCTGAAGCACGATTCAGCTTGCACATTCTGCGGCTGGACTGCCGCATCCTAAATTAGTAAAAGCCCATTCCACGAGGAAGGTGGGCTCTTCTTGGGCGGCTGCCCGAAGGGTCTCGGCTTTACAACTTTGCCGAGCCGCTACTTGGTCGGGTTCAAACACTTTTGCAAAATTCTACAAGTTTGATACCCTGGCTGAGGAGGACCTTGAGTTTGCTCATTCGGTGCTGCAGAGTCATCCGCACTCTCCCGCCCGTTTGGGAGCTTTGGTATAATCCCCATGGTCCTTACGGAGTACCCAGCATCCACTAGGACGTCAGAGAAAATAAGAATTTACTCACCGGTAATTCTATTTCTCGTAGTCCGTAGTGGATGCTGGGAGCCCATCCCAAGTGCGGAATCTCTGCAATACATGTATATAGTTATTGCTTAACTAAAGGGTTATTGTATGAGCCATCTGTTGAGAGAGGCTCAGTTATTGTTCATACTGTTAACTGGGTATAGTTATCACGAGTTGTACGGTGTGATTGGTGTGGCTGGTATGAGTCTTACCCTGGATTCCAAATCCTTTCCTAGTAATGTCAGCTCTTCCGGGCACAGTTTCCCTAACTGAGGTCTGGAGGAGGGGCATAGAGGGAAGAGCCAGTGCACACCAGATATAGTACCTAATCTTTCTTTTAAGAGTGCCCAGTCTCCTGCGGAGCCCGTCTATACCCCATGGTCCTTACGGAGTACCCAGCATCCACTACGGACTACGAGAAATAGAATTACCGGTGAGTAAATTCTTATTTTCCCTAGAGTTTTTAAGTTTACGAGCAGGGCCTTCCTAACTCTATGTTTGTCTGTCTTTGCTCAGTTTTGTTCTATAACTGTTGTTCTAATTGTAAAGCGCAATGGAATATGCTGCACTATATAAGAATCTGCTAATAAATAATAAATAAATGGTGTTTGTGGGGAGTGGTTGGGAAAACGCAGACGTGTCTCGGGTATTTTCGAGGTGTGTATCGGACATCATCTGCGATGACAAACCATGCGCCCTGCATGACTGCAATTCTGAGTAGGCATAAGTCAGCCACAACTGTCGATGGGACTCTGGGGGTAATTCAGACTGGATGGCTGCAGCGATTGCTCAGTTTTGCACATGGGCCCTCATTCCGAGTTGATCGGTCGCAAGGCGAATTTAGCAGAGTTACACACGCTAAGCCGCCGCCTACTGGGAGTGAATCTTAGCTTCTTAAAATTGCGACCGATGTATTCGCAATATTGCGATTACTAACTACTTAGCAGTTTCAGAGTAGCTTCAGACTTACTCTGCCTGTGCGATCAGTTCAGTGCTTGTCGTTCCTGGTTGACGTCACAAACACACCCAACGTTCGCCCAGGCACTCCCACCGTTTCTCCGGCCACTCCTGCGTTTTTTCCGGAAACGGTAGCGTTTTCAGCCACACGCCCCTGAAACGCCGTGTTTCCGCCCAGTAACACCCATTTCCTGTCAATCACATTACGATCGCCGGAGCGATGAAAAAGCCGTGAGTAAAATTACTTTCTACATAGCAAAGTTACTTGGCGCAGTCGCAGTGCGAACATTGCGCATGCGTACTAAGCGGATTTTCATTGCGATGCGATGAAAAATACCGAGCGAACAACTCGGAATGAGGGCCATGGATTGCAACTCTGCTAATGCATGTGCAGATTTGCGATCTTCTTTTACCATTTCTGACCAGCTCCTCACATGCGATTTTTAGTTTTGTGAAAATCGCCATTTCAGCCTCAATAGCGGATCCATAGTGAATTAGGCGCATAGGGGGTAATTCAGAGTTGATCGCAGCAGCAAATTTGTTATCAGATGGGCAAAACCATGTGCACTGCAGGTGGGGCAGATGTAACATGTGCAGAGAGAGTTAGATTTGGGTGAGTTATTTTCTTTCTGTGCAGGGTAAATACTGGCTGCTTTACACTGCAATTTAGCTTTCAGTTTGAACACACCCCACCCAAATCTAACTCTCTCTGCACATGTTACATCTGCCCCACCTGCAGTGCACATGGGGGGTAATTCCGAATTGATCGCAGCATCAAATTTGTTAGCAGTTGGGTAAAACCATTTGCACTGCAGGTTTGGCAGCTGTAACATTTGCAGAGAGAGTTAGATTTGGGTGTGGTGTGTTCAAACTGAAATCTGAATTGCAGTGTAAAAATAAAGCAGCCAGTATTTACCCTGCACAGAAACAAAATAACCCACCCAAATCTAACTCTCTCTGCACATTTTATATCTGCCCCCCCCCCCCCCCCTGCAGTGCACATGGTTTTACCCAACTGCTAACAAATTTGATGCTGCGATCAACTCGGAATTACCCCCATGGTTTTACCCATCTGCTAACAAATTTGCTGCTGCGATCAACTCTGAATTACCCCCCTAGTCCTAAATGGAGACAGTTGTATACCTCCCAACTGTCCCGATTTTCGCGGGACAGTCCCGTTTTTTGGGGACTGTCCCGCTGTCCCACCCGCGGGCCGCAGTGTCCCGCGGTGGGGGGGGGCAGTTGGGAGGCTCTGTCACTCGCTGCCCTGCTTAGCAGAGCAGCGGTGAATAGACACTGTGCGCATGCGCACAGCGTCTATTCAGTGCAGACAGAGGGAGAGGGGGCATGCCAGCAGTTCACAGAGCGCTGGGCATGCCCCCTCAGTGACGAAAACGGGGCGGGCCCTCTGCGAAGCCACGCCCTCTTTTCGCAGGCCATGCCCCTTTTTCGGGAGCGCGCACGGATTCACCGCGCGTGTGTCCCTCCTTCAAAAGATCAAAAGTTGGGAGGTATGCAGTTGGGAGGAGGAGTAAGGCTACACTGAGCAGCATTTTCAGTTTTCATTAAAGATTTATGGTAGGAGATAGAACTTCTCATGTGATCTTTCTAGTGTGACCATATTATCCCTTTTACCTGCGACGCTCATGGATTACACAGGTTCTGTGGCTGATTAAAACCATCTGAAATGTAGGCTTGAAGTCAGCCAGCCACAGAACCTGTGTAATCCATGAGCATCCCATGTAAAAGTGATAATATGGTCACCCTATCTTTGTACTTTTGTAAAAATCCATTTCTTCAGTATTTTTCACCTCTACACAGTTATAGGTGTGTTTTCGCTTTAAAAATAGGTGTGGAAAGGTTTAGAAATGAGGAACAGTGGATTGAAATAGAGAATAAAGCTTCCTTATAACCTGTGGTGTTGTAAAGTGGCCGTCCGGACTCTGGGTTGACACCAATTAGGTCGACACCCATTGGTCAACAATGGATAGGTCGACACTAGAAATAGGTCGACACAGCCATTAGGTCGCCATGATAAAAGGTCGACATGAGTTTTTCACATTTTTTTACTTTTTCATACTTTACGATCCACGTGGACTATGATTGGGAAGGGTAACCTGTGCCAAGCGGTAGCGGAGCAAGGCATCTTGCCCGCAGCATGGCAAATGAAGCGTGGCATGCAAGGGGACGCGGTACACTAATTGGAATTCCTGGTCACTTGATGGAGAAAACGACACCAAAAAAAATAATAAACTCATGTCATCCTTTTATTCATGTTGACCTATTTCTAGTGTCGACATAGCCACTGTCGACCAATGGGTGTCGACCCTTAGTCCCATACCCGTAAAATGCATATGGACATCAAGTCCCATAGAATAGATATGAGACCTTACAGAAAAGGATTCATATGTATTGCTGTAAACCTCTGAAGACTGCAGATTTCTGAGTGTACTGCATTTTCAGTAAGGATACATATTGCCATAGGTTTGATCCCATTACCATGAGAGAATTTCAAGCTCAGTGAAGGCTGGTTAAAAAACAAAAATAGGATTTTAATTACCTACCGGTAAATCCTTTTCTCGTAGTCCGTAGGGGATACTGGGAATCCATTTAGTATTATGGGTATAGACGGGTCCACTAGGAGCCATGGGCACTATAGAAGTTTGATTGTGTCTGCTGGCTCCTCCCTCTATGCCCCTCCTACCAGACTCAGTCTAGGAAACTGTGCCCAAAGAGACGGACATACTTTGAGAGAAGGATATAGAAAAGGAAAATGGTGAGAATTCGAACCAGCACAACCAGAACAAGAGGAAAGCCATGCTAACCAAACTTGCAAACAGGGACAGCAACAGCTGAACCAAACAACATTACTGAACCAAGTAACAGAGCAGGAATATCGGTAGGTAATTAAAATCCTATTTTCTCTTACGTCCTAGGGGATACTGGGAATCCATTTAGTACCATGGGGAAGTACCAAAGCTCCCAAACCAGGTGGGAGAATGCTGAGGTTCCTGCAGAACTGATTGCCCAAACTGAAGGTCCTCAGAGGGCAAAGTATCAAACTTGTAAAACTTAGCAAACGTGTTCGAACCCGACCAAATAGCCGATTGGCAGAGCTGTAAAACCGAGACACCCCGGGCAGCCGCACAAGAGGAACCCACCAATCTAGTAGAGTAGGCTTGAACAGATTTCAGAATTGGCAAACCTGCCGTGGAATAAGCATGCTGGATAGTGAGCCTGATCCAGCGTGCAATAGACTGCTTCAAAGCAGGGCACCCAGTTTTATTGGGATCATAGAGAACGAACAGCGAGTCCTAGTTAATGTGACGAGCTGTTGTCTTCACAGACCTTCAAAGCCCTCACAACATCCAAAGACTTTGAAGTAGCAGAGGCATCCGTAACAGCCGGAACCACAATAGGTTGGTTGATGTGAAACGCAGACACCACCTTAGGAAGAAATTGCTGACGAGTCTTGAGTTCATCTCTGTCCTCATGGAAAATCAAGTAGGGGCTCTTGTAAGACAACACCCCCAGTTCCAACACATGTCTTGCTGAAGCCAATGCCAACAGTGTGACGGTCTTCCACGTAAGGTACTTTACATCCACTTCCAATAACGGTTCAAACCAGTCCGATTGGAGGAACTACAGCACCAAATTGAGATCCCAAGGTGCCGTAGGAGGCACAAAGGGAGGTTGGCGTGCAGAACACCTTTCAAGAACGCCTGGACCACAGGAAGAGAAGCCAATTGTTTCTGAAAGAAAATAGACAAGGACGAAATCTGAACTTTAATGGAGCCTCGGCTTAGGCTCACATCAACTGCAGAAAATGCAGGAAACGTCCCAGATGAAATTCCACCGCAGTTTATTGTCTGCTCTCATACCAAGAGACATATTTCTTCCAGATACAATGGTAATGTTTACACGTTACCCCCTTTCTTGCTTGGATGATAGTCAGGATGACCTTGTCAGGAATCCCTCTCCTGGCTAGGATCAGCCGTTCAACTTCCATGCCATTAAACGTAACCGTGGTAAGTCTTGATAGATGAACAGGCCCTGCTGCAGAAGATCATCTCGAAGAGGCAGAGGCCACGGATCTTCGACTAGCATCTCTAGAAGATATGCATACCAGGCTCTTCGGGGCCAGTCAGGAGCAATGAGGATTGCTTGAACCTTTTTCCCTTTTTATTCTTTTTAGAATTCTTGGGATCAGAGAAATGGGAGGAAACAAGTCCCTTGACCTGGAACAATACTGCTTGAGCTTCTTGTTGAGTCGAGAGGCCATCATGTCGATTTGTGGATACTCTCACCGACGTGTTAACCACCGGAGCACCTCTGGGTGAAGGCCCCATTACCTCGGGTGCAGATCGTATCTGCTGAGGAAGTCTGCTTCCCAGCTGTCCACCCCCGGAATGAAGATTGCCAACAACGCCATGGTGTGTCTTTCTGCCCAGAGGAGAATTCTTGACACCTCTGACATTGCGGCTCTGCTTTTCGTTCCGTCCTGTCGGTTTATGTACGTTACCGCCGTAACATTGTCCGACTGGACCTGAATGGCCTGGTTCTGAAGAAGAGATGAGGCCTGCAAAAGGGCGTTGTAGATAGCCCCTAGTTCCAGGATGTTTACTGGAAGGATGACTTCCTGACTTGACCATCTTCCCTGAAACTGCACCCCCTGGGTGACTGCTTCCCAACCTCTGAAGCTTGCATCTGTAGTTAGCAGAATCGAATTCTGAATCCCGAATCTCCGACCCTCAACTAGGTGAGAAGTCTGTAGCCATCACAGGAGGGAGATCCTGGCTTTTGGTGACAGACAAATCCTCTGGTGCATGTGAAGATGCGATCCGGACCATTTGTTCAACAGATCCAGCTGGAAGGGTCTCGCATGAAACCTTTCATACTGGATTGCTTTGTAAGAAGCCACCATTTTCCCCAGAAGGGATCCGGGTCGGCTTCAAGACGGCACGAACCATCGACTGGATTACCTTTGCCTTTTCCAAGGGAAGGAATACTTTCTGAGACTCTGTGTCCAGTATCATTCCCAGGAACTGAAGCCTCTGCATTGGTTCTAGGTGAGATTTTGGCAGGTTCAGAATCCACCCATGATCCAGGAGTAGTCTGGTTGAGAGGGCAATGTTCTCCAACAGCTGTTCCTTGGATGGTGCCTTTATCAGAAGATCGTCCAAGTACGGAACTATGTTCACTCCCTGTCTGCAGAGTAACATCATCATCTCCGCCATCACTTTGGTTAACACCCTCTGTGCAGTGGAGAGACCAAATGGCAGGGCCTGAAACTGGTAGTGGCAGTCATGCAGTGCAAACTGTAGATAAGCCTGATGAGGTGGCCAGATCGGAATGGGAAGGTACGCATCCTTGACATCCAGAGACGCTAAGAATTCCCTCTCCTTCAGACTTGAGATTACCGCTCTCAGAGACTCCATCTTGAATTTGAACACACGTAAGTACGGGTTCAATGACTTGAGTTTTCAAAATCGGTCTTACCGAACCGTCTGGTTTCGGTACTACAAACAAGCTGGAATAGTAACCGTTGTTGTGTAGACGAGGTGGAACTGGAATAATTACCTGGGTCTGTAACAGTTTTTGAATGGTGTCTTGTAAGTTTGCACTCACCTCATGTGAAACTGGTAAACCTGATTTGAATAATCTGTGAGGTGGGAGATCCTGGAACTCCAGTCTGTAGCCCTGGGATATAAGGTCTATGACCCAGGGACCCAGGCAATATCTTGTCCAGATGTGAGTGAAGAATTTTAGCCGGCCTCCCACCGTCATGTCTTCCAGGCATCACGGTCCATCATCATGCTGAAGGTTTTGAGGAATAAAAACAATAATAAACCAACCAGGCGCTGACTCTTCAGGGAAAACCTAAGAGTTTACTAGATTAATGATTCTTAATATACTGCTGCTTCATAAAGGAGATCACTGAATCTCCATACTCAAAAATAGAAAAAACACAAACTAATGAAGCGCTGTAATACCAGAATCTTTGAAAAAAAATTTTTTTATTGTAAATATATTTTTCCCACCCTATCACATACACCTTTACAAATAAAAACAAACAAACACACACACGGCCGGTGTCAATAATTCAACACAAATCGTTTCTGAAAAACACCACAATGAGTCATTGGTCATTAATTAACTAATCAATCAATCAATCAATCAATCAAGTACCTCACATATGGGACAATTAAAATTGATAGATTAGTAAAAGCGTTTTCTTCTCCACATATGACTGAATAATCAATCTAAATGACCAATGCTCATATATACAATTATGATTCCATAGTGGATCATTCATCCCAAAAGCATGATTAATACCATGAAATTCATTCAAGTTAATAACAAAAAAAAACAAAAAAAACAGTTATGCTTATATCTTTGCTATTCGGTGAATCACTTCCATCTATAAATAGATAGCTCGAAGATAGTATCAGATTGTTAACTAAACTGTATCATGTATTATTCCGTTTGATTAGTAAAGCACAATCTCATGATTTAAGCACAAACAGCTGAAGCTCAGGGATTAGTATGCACTTTTTCCAATGTTGTATTCACACAGAATCGCCATTTAATGATCACCGTCTCATAAATCCAGCAAGAATTAATTGTGTTATTCCGTTTGATTAATGAAGCACAGTCTCATGATTAAAACACAAACAGCTGAAGCTAATGGATTAGTATGCACTTTTCCCAAAGTTTATATACACACAGAGTCGCCGTTTATTGAGCACCATCTCATAATTCCAGCAAGGATTCATTGGTTAGTAAGCCGTCAGTGCAATCTCATAAGGCTCCCTGTTCAATAGTCTCAAATAGGGCTAGTGATGTTCACAAAAGTTCACTATGTGGATCCACATTAGGTCACAAGCAAATAAGCCACCTCTAAGGCAGAGTCTGGGATGCAGCTGTTAAGTGGTCAGCATTATTCCTTAGCTGATGCAGTTAGAGTCTCCCAATAGAACTGGTCAATATCACCGTACAGTGTTCCCTCCATGGAGACCCAATTAGCGTACCGCAAGTCAGTCTCACAGCGTTCTTCCAGAGCCTTATCTGACAAATCTGGATCCGTGTGTCCACTCAACGCGTTTCTCCGCCTAGATCATTGGCGGCTTCCTCAGGAGTATGTTAGACCTCTCTCCTTAGCCCATTTAAATAGCGCTGTCTTTGTGCGCTTCCTGGTGCCACTGCAGCGCGCTTCCATACTAGGAGAGTTCCACCTGCCCTCTAGTTCCGGGCGTCGTCTCGGCGCACAGCAATAGTCTATGTGTTCCACTTTCTTTATAGACATAAACGTCATTTAAAGGCATCCCGCCCGGACCTTCTCCTCCATTATCTTGTTGTCAGTTTCCATAGAGATATGTACATACATGGGATACTTAGTTTTCTTTTGGTTGCTCAACTCTATTTGTTACTCAATAACACTCATAATAAAATGTTCTAACTATTTGGTTTTTAGATCATAATAGGTTTACTATTCTCATATAATTTAGATACTTTAATTTCCAACAGCCATTTTATCGTACCCTTACAAAACTTTATACTTCAGGCATAAATTAGGGATTTATGTCAATGATAGGGATCAGGCATAAATTAGGGATCAATAATAGATTCCAAATATAGCTTCACAAAGAGGTCTTATCATTATATTTTTATGACCACTGCATAATATATATGGTCAGTTATTTTTTACAAAAATGTTAATAATAATACATGAAAAGATAAGAAAAATATAAAATATTTTAAGTTACAAAAACATTTTTTTTTATTTAAAAAAAAAATACACATAGGGAATATCCCTTAACTATAACCCACAATGTCAACCAAAAATTATATAAACATAAATATAACATAAAATAAAACAAATACATGAATATAAAATGATGTTAGGGAGATTTATAGATGGGGTAAATATACTGATTTCCTTAGCCCCTTCTATCTCCTATCATCATTCAATACTAATTTATTCCTCAACTCCATCTTATTAGTGACCAGATTTCTATTAAATCTTATAATTGATGGACAACTAATAACTCTCCAAAACTACTGATCCACCCAGATGGATCTTGGTGAACTAAAGAGAACATATAGCCCTTCGCCAAATAACATGATTACAACACAAAAACTGGGCCACCGATACATATATACATAAATATGTCTGTCACAACTGAGGGCTGGTGTTGACCTGGAACAGCCTCAGTTGTATGGGCTGGTGTGAATGTAAATCTGGGCGGTAGAATAGGACTCCTAGACATACAGATGACTTGTACCACCAGTGCCCGAATGTGTGACCACGACAACAAGGATAAAATTAATGTTTGTTTATTGAACACAGTTCTGATGGTACATCTGCAGTTGCAGAGATATGATATGAGAAATGATTAAAAACAGTACACAGTTCCACAAGAAATAGCAAAAGTTAGTATTCCTTTAGTGAGTCCTTTTACCAACACCTAGGTGCTGTATGGTAGATGAAAGCTGGAACTGGTCATCAGATGTTGTACAGAGGCTGAAAGTGCTGTAGAGTAGTACACGTAGACTGCAGGTTTTGCCGGATGGGACTGGTAACAAAGAACTGTGGATGAAGTGTAGATGAACCAGTGTTAGCAGAGGAGTTGAATGACACTGGTGACGCTAGAGATCGATGAATTTGAAGAACAGATGACTTGAGCACTGAAGATATAAGGAACACCGATGGCGGAGCACCGATGACTTCAGGAAGCTGTGCACCGCTGGGAGTCAAATGCTGGAAGCTGGTGTTTAGAGCACTGCCAATAGCAGAAGGCACTGAGGATACCATGGAGTCAGGCAGGCACCGCAGGGTGGTGATTGGTGCGGGTCTCTGAAGAACTGAAGACACAGGAGCTGGAATACCTGGAACACAGTTAGTAATCACAGAGAGCAGAGACAGGATACACTGGTAATGACAACCAAAGCACTGACAACTTCCTGGTTCAGGATCAGTCCTTTTATACCCTCAGCAGTGCAGGGATTGGATCAACAATCAGGCAGAACTGAGCGATACTGTAGATTGGAGGAAATAGCGTCATGTGATCAGAACCAACATGGCTGCGCCTATACTGGTCTTTGGAGGGAAACCTGGTTTGTAATCCCACATGAAGATTCTGCAGTAATGGCGGCGGCCGCCGCAGGGGACAGTGGACGCCAAGCTGCACAGCAAACCCACAGAGCCAGCGGCAGAGGCCACAGCGGGCGAGAGGCACCGCACAGACCTGTTAGTGCTTTGAACTGTAATAATAGTGGCAAAGGCCGCAGCTGACAGGGGACGCCACACAGATCCATCCAAGCACTGAGAGCGCAGCAATGGCGGCGGAGGACGCTGCTGACAGGAGACGATATGCAGAGCCATCCAAGTACTAAGAGTGCAATAATGTCGGCGGAAGCCGCGATGGGCTAGAAACGCCATTCCACTTATAAGAGTTCCTTGTGACAGCGTCTGCGGACTGGCAGAGAGGAAATATGAAGTAAGGATGTCTAGCAGCATGATTGAGACCCGGCCCTGGAACGCTGAGCCAGCCTCAGGAGACACCTGAAAGGTAAATAATGGTGTCCTGTAACCCGGATCGTGACAGCACCCCCCCCCCCCTTTAGGAGTGGCCCCAGGACACTTTTTTGGCTTCTGAGGGAACTTGGAATGGAAATTCCGAACCAATGTAGGAACATGGACATCTGAAGCATTGGTACAGGAGCGTTCCGCAGGGCCATAGCCCTTCTAATCAATCGGGTATTGAAGTTGAACATAACGGAAGCGTGAATCCAGAATCTTAGCGACTTCATACTCAACACCATGCTGAGTCTGGACTTTAGGAGCCGAAGGAAGTGCTGAATTAAACCGATTCAGAATCAGCGGTTTCAGAAGGGAAACGTGAAACGTCCTGGGAATTTTCAAGAATGGAGGTAGCTGAAGTTTGTAAGCCACTGGGTTGATGACTTGTTCAATTCGAAAAGGGACGATATATTGAGGAGCAAATTTCATGCTTGGAACTCTTAACCTCAAATTCTTCGTAGATAGCCAAACACGATCACTCACTTTAAGGGCAGGAATTACCCTACGCTTCTTATCTGCAAACTTCTTATATCTAAAAGATGCCTTGAGTAGAGCCGCTCAGACATTCTTCCAGTTATTTGAAAACTGACGAAGAGTGATATCAGCTGCTGGCACTGAAGTTGCTGGAAGTGGTTGAAATTCTGAAACTTTAGGGTGAAATCCATAGTTGGTGAAGAATGGCGTAGAAGAGAATGACGAGTGGTATTGGTTGTTATGGCAGAACTCAGCCCAGGGAAGAAGTTGAACCCAGTCATCTTGGGAGGAGGATACATAAATTCGGAGGAAGGCCTCCAAGTCCTGATTCACCCTCTCAGTTTGACCATTAGTCTGGGGGTGATACGCTGTGGAGAATTTTAATTTGACTTGGAGGGCCAAACATAAGCTTCGCCAAAACTTGGCTACGAACTGTACTCCTCTGTCAGAAATTATCTCCTCGGGAGGCCATGCAGTCTGAAGATCTCCTGAATGAACACTTGAGCCAACTCGGAAGCTGACGGAAGACCGGTCAGAGGAATGAATGAGCCATCTTGGTGAACCGGTCAACTACCACCCAGATGGTATTAAACTTGTTACATACAGGAAGGTCCGTAATAAAGTCCATTGACAAATGGGTCCACGGATGATGAGGAACAGATAACGGAACCAGTTGCCCAGCGGGTGACTGGCGAGGCACTTTATGTTGAGCACATTTTGGGCAGAAAGCAATAAATTCAGTAACGTCCTTCTTCAGGGTCGGCCACCAGTAGGACCTGGAGATAAATTCAAGGGTTTTCTGGATGCCCACATGTCCGGAAAAACGGGAAGCATGTGTCCAATGCATGAGCTTCTTCCTTAGAGCCGGTTTTACAAAAATTTTCCCTAATGGGGGCACAGAGTCCATCCTTACCATGGAGAATGCCACTGGATTGATGATAGCATGCTTGTCCGTAGACTCATACTCATTTTCTTGCTCCCAGGAGTGGGAAAGGGCATCAGCCTTGCAATTCTGTGACCCCGGACAGAACTGGAGTTTAAAGTCGAACCTAGAAAAGTGCCCATCTGGCCTGACGGGGGTTGAGGGATTGTGCACCTTTCAAATATAGGAGATTTTTGTGGTCTGTAAGAATCGTGATGGTATGGGAAGCTCCTTCTAGCAAATACCTCTACTCTTCCAGAGCGAGCTTGATAGCCAACAATTCCTGATCGCCAATGGCGTAATTGCGCTCAGTAGGGGAAAACTTCCGGGAGAAGAAGCCGCAAGGATGCAGATGACCATCTTTGGCTCTTTGAGACAGGACCGCGCCCACTCCTACGGAGGAGGCATCCACCTCAAGGGTGAACGGCGAGTTGGTATCTGGTTGTTTCAACACCGGAGCTGAGATGAACCTTTGCTTTAATAAATGGAAGGCTTGAACAGCTTCTTTGGACCACTTGGAGGGATTAGCACCCTTTTTGGTAAAGGCAGTGATAGGCGCCACAATGGTGGAAAAGTCTTGAATGCATTTTCTGTAATAATTGGCGAATCATAGAAATCTCTGAACACCCTTGAGGGTTGTAGGTATTGGCCACTCCTGGATAGTATGTAGTTTCTCAGGGTCCATCTCTAGTCCGGAACTGGACACAATGTAGCCTAGAAACGGAATGGGCTTGACTTCAAAGACGCATTTTTCCAACTTACAATAAAGATGATTGGCACGAAGACGAGACAAGACTTCCTTCACCCAAAGCAATGTTCCTTCAGATCGTTGGCAAAAATGAGGATGTCATCGAGGTACACCACGACATGACGATAGAGGATATCGCTAAAGATCTCGTTCACGAAGTGTTGGAAAACAGCTGGAGTGTTACTGAGTCCGAAAGGCATGACGAGGTACTCATAATGTCCGCCACGTGTGTTAAATGGGGTCTTCCACTCGTCACCCTTCCGGATCCGAATGAGGTTATAGGCACCCCTCAAATCTAATTTTGTGAAGATGGTTGCTCCGCTAACCCGATCAAAGAGTTCGGTAATCAGAGGCAGAGGATACCGATTTTTTACAGTGATGTCGTTCAAACCTCTATAATCGATGCATGGCCGCAGGCCACCGTCTTTCTTCTTAACGAAGAAGAATCCTGCACCAGCTGGAGAAGAATGTCGGATGAAACCTTTCGCCAAGTTCTCTTTAATATATTCCTCCATGGAATGAGTCTCTGGTACAGACAACGGATACGTTCGGCCTCAAGGTGGAACCTTCCTTGGGATGAGGTCAATAGGACAATCCCACTCCCTATGTGGAGGAAGGATATCGGCAGAAACTTTACTGAACACATCAGTATAGTCTTGATACTGAAGCGGTGGAACATCAGAAGACTTGGAGGATGAAGAACATACAGGAAGCACTTTGGAAAGGAAGGTCTCGGAGCAGGACGGACCCCACGCCAGGATATGGGTCGTCCTCCAATCAATCAGAGGATTATGCAAACAAAGCCATGTCAGGCCCAGAACCACCAGATGAGTGGCCTTTGGAAACACCAAAAAAGAAATTAATTCTGAATGAAGAACTCCTACTTTCAGACGAACTGGCAGAGTCTTGAAAGAAATTACTGCATCAGAAATCTTGCTGCCATCCACGGCAGATATGAAAGACGAAAGTCTCTCGGTGGGTAGATACCACCGCTTGACGTATTCCTCAGTCATAAAATTCCCAGCCGCTCCTGAGTCTAACAAAGCAATAATGTTCCTAGTGTGCTGAGCCACTTGGAGCAAAACTCGGAGATTACAATCACTTGGAGATGGAGAGGAATGCATTGCTCCTAGCCGACCCTATCCTTGGCGGGCTAGGACTTGGAGTTTCCTGGACGCTTGGGACAGGCATTAATAACATGAGATGGTGCAGCACAATAGAGACAGAGATGCTCAGAGAGACGTCTTTTACGCTCTGCCGGAGATAGATGAGAATGACCTATCTGCATGGGTTCGTCCTTGGGCGGAGATGGCTGATGAGAAGGAGGAATAGACTTGGGAAATGATGACCTCCCTCGCTCGATTGCCCTTTCTCGAAACCGTAGATCGACTTTGGTACACAGAGATATAAGTTCATTCAACTTTGGAGGCAAGTCCCTGGTAGCCAATTCATCCTTAATACGCTCAGATAGGCCATGCCAGAAGGCTGCATACAAGGCATCATTGTGCCATGCCAGTTCTAATGCTAGAATCTGGAACTGTATAAGATACTGTCCGACAGTTCATGTCCCCTGGTGTAAACGGAGAATCTCAGAAGAGGCTGAAGTTACACGACCTGGCTCACCGAAGATACGCCTGAATGTTGCCACAACGTCTGTATAAGAAGTCAACAAAGTATCAGATCTCTCCCATAACGGTGATGCCCAATCCAGGGCAGAGCCACTGAGGAGAGAAATAATGTAGGCAATCTTTGTGCTATCAGTTGGAAAACTTCCAGGCTGTAGTTCGAAATGAATTTCGCACTGTTTGAGGAATCCCCTGCAGGCTTTTGAGGACCCGTCAAATTTCGCTGGAGTCGGTAAATGAAGACGTGGAACAGAAGTGGTTATGGTGGGTGGGGTTACCACTGTAGGTACTGCCGTCGGTACACCAGACGCCCCGGAATCACGGAGGGTCGTTTGGATTCCATCCAGCCGAGAGGAGAGATCCTGAAGACAGTGGATAACATGGCCTTGTGCAGCCTCCTGATGTTCAAGTCGGGCTGCCAGTTCTTGCATCGGCCTGGCCACTTGGTCTTGGTCTCCGGCCGGATTCATTAGGTCAATGCTTACTGTCACAACTGAGGGCTGGTGTTGACCTGGAACAGCCTCAGTTGTAGGGGCTGGTGTGAATGTAAATCTGGGCGGTAGAATAGGACTCGTAGACATACAGATGACTTGTACCACCAGTGCCCAAAGGTGTGACCACGACAACAAGGATAAAATGAATGTTTGTTTATTGAACACAGTTCTGATGGTACATCGGCAGTTGCAGAGATATGATATGAGAAATTATTAAAAACAGTACACAGTTCCACAAGAAATAGCAAAAGTTAGTATTCCCTTAGGTGTGGTATCCGCACAAGGCTAGCTTGGAAAATTAGGAGATGGAGAGTCCTTTTACCAACACCTAGGTGCTGTATGGTAGATGAAAGATGGCGGAGCACCGATGACTTCAGGAAGCTGTGCACCGCTGGGAGCCAAATGCTGGAAGCCGGTGTTTAGAGCACTGCCAATAGCAGAAGGCATTGAGGATACTATGAAGTCAGGCAGGCACCGCAGGGTGGTGATTGGTGCAGGTCTCTGAAGAACTGAAGACACAGGAGCTGGAATACCTGGAACACAGTTAGTAATCACAGAGAGCAGAGACAGGATACACTGGTAATGATAACCAAAGCACTGACAACTTCCTGGTTCAGGA
The DNA here is from genome assembly GCF_028390025.1 of Pseudophryne corroboree. Taxonomy (NCBI): domain Eukaryota; kingdom Metazoa; phylum Chordata; class Amphibia; order Anura; family Myobatrachidae; genus Pseudophryne; species Pseudophryne corroboree. The sequence continues at coordinate 415,724,720 of NC_086451.1, forward strand.
TCAGTCCTTTTATACCCTCAGCAGTGCAGGGATTGGATCAGCAATCAGGCAGAACTCAGCGATGCTGTAGATTGGAGGAAATAGCGTCATGTGATCAGAACCAACATGGCTGCGCCTATACTGGTCTTTGGAGGGAAACCTGGTTTGTAATCCCACATGAAGATTCTGCAGTAATGGCGGCGGCCGCAGGGGACAGTGGACGCCAAGCTGCACAGCACACCCACAGAGCCAGCGGCAGAGGCCACAGCGGGCGAGAGGCACCGCACAGACCTGTTAGTGCTTTGAACTGTAATAATAACGGCAAAGGCCGCAGCTGACAGGGGACGCCACACAGATCCATCCAAGCGATGAGAGCGCAGCAATGGCGGCGGAGGCCGCGGCTGACAGGAGAGGCTATGCAGAGCCATCCAAGTACTAAGAGTGCAATAATGGCGGCGGAAGCCGCGATGGGCTAAAAACGCCATTCCACTTATAAGAGTTCCTTGTGACAGTGTCTGCGGACTGGCAGAGAGGAAATATGAAGTAAGGATGTCTAGCAGCATGATTGAGACCCTGTTCTGGAACGCTGAGCCAGCCTCAGGAGACACCTAAAAGGTAAATAATGGTGTCCTGTAACCCAGATTGTGACAATGTCCACATAAGTACATTAAACAAGCTCATACAAGTATATACATGGGCACACACATATATGCCAGACCTAAACATAATCATATATAACCATGAGACAGAAGGTTTGACTGAAATGGGTCTATTCAAGTGAAGATTGACTTCTGAAAAAGATATAGAAGTGATTGGTAATCAGGAGGAATTAATTTATGACGTTAAACAGCGAACTCCATTTCGTAGGAAATCAGATTTTTACCCTCTGCAATACAGAGGTGCGTATGTTGAGAGCTTTTATAAAACCACCCTGGAAGACTTCAGGCAAATGTGCAACAAAGCTGAAAATAGTTCATTTAAGGACAATCTCACTAGGGGGGAACGTTTGGCCATTAAGAGCCTAAGTTCTGACAATGAATTGGTTATTAAGTCAGCCGATAAGGGCGGGGGGATAGTGCTCCAAAATAGAAGTGACTATCTTATTGAAGCACACAGACAGCTCGATAATGAGTCCATATATCGGAAACTCCCTTCAAACCCCACAGCACACTTTCAAATTAGATTGAAATCTATGCTGTCTCGGGCCCTGGCCTCTGGAGTGATATCCAAAGAAACTTCTAAATTTTGGTTCACCATGCATCCGGTAGTACCAACCTACTACCACTTGCCAAAAATCCATAAAGCCCTGACTGCTCCCCGCGGTCGCCCCCATCATTTCGGGCGTAAATTCACTCACCAACAATCTTTCTCACTATGTTGATTCATTTTTACAAGGGCACGCTAGGAAATTAAAATTATTTATTAAAGACACAACTCATTTTCTTAATATTATTCACAATGTAAAATGGAAGAGGGGTTATTATTTAGTTACATGTGACGTGGAGTCACTCTACTCTAACATCCCCCAGGATTTGGGAATTGAGGCCATCAGGCATTATTTAGGAACAGATCAGTTATTATCGGAAGGATTATGTGAATTTATTTTGGATTCTATAAAATTTATATTATATCATAATTATTTTGTGTTTGATTCTAAGTATTATTTACAGTTGAAAGGTACAGCTATGGGGACGAGGTTCGCGCCGAGTTTCGCCAACCTATATATGGGCCTCTTTGAGGAGGAGCATGTGTGGGGAGGCGGGCTCGGGGCAGACCTCGTCCTCTACTGTAGATTCATTGATGACCTGTTCATAATCTGGGGTGGTGAGGAGGATTCACTAATAACTTTTCTTACTCATCTTAATACCAATCAGTTTGGTTTAAAATTCATGTACACTTATAGTTTAGAGACTTTATCATATTTGGATGTCACTCTTGAGGCCAGGAGAGATGGTCTAAACACTTATAAATTCACAAAAGAAGTTTATCAAAATTGTTATCTGAACTATCATAGTAGCCATTTGCAAAAATGGCGGGATAATATCCCTAAGGGCCAGTTCATCAGACTCAAACGGAATAGTTCAACGACTGAAATGTTTACTTTACAAGCCAGTAAATTAAAGTAATCATTCCTTGAGCAAGGATACCCATCCACTCAGGGCCGGCTCCAGGCATGTTCGAGTGGAGCGGCCACGCGGGGCGCCACCCTTAATGGGCGCCGCGCGCTGGCGCCGCCATATTCCTGCCTGGAGCCAGCCCAGCCTGCAGCGATACCCGGCCGCCCTTAACTGATCTGTTGTGTGCGCGCTTTGCGGCGCCGGCCTCTGCCGTCAGAGGCCGGCGCCGTGCAGCGCGCATAGCGCGCACAGAGCTGATTTACAAGAGTCCACACGGCGCCTGCGGGCTCAGGCTCAGCATCAGCAGCACTCCCCATCCCAGCGCCGCAGGTGAGGTGGCGGCGGCATTTATGGATCGGGCACTGTGGGGTCATATCTGCACTGTGGGGGAATTTATTTATCTGGCACTGTTTGGGGCATATCTGCACCGTGGGGGCATTTATATATATGGCATTGTGGGGGCATTTATTTGTCTGGCACTGTGGGGGCATATCTGGCACTTTGGGGTCATATCTGCACTGTGGGGGAATTTATTTATCTGGCACTGTTTGGGGCATATCTGCACCGTGGGGGCATTTATATATATGGCATTGTGGGGGCATTTATTTGTCTGGCACTGTGGGGGCATATCTGGCACTTTGGGGGCATATCTGGCACTTTGGGGGCATTTATGTATCTGGCACTGTGGGGGCATATCTGCACCGTGGGGACATTTATCTGGCACCGTGGGGACATTTATCTGGCACTGTGGGGGCATATCTGGCACTGTGGGGGCATATCTGGCACTTTGGGGGCATTTATGTATCTGGCACTGTGGGGGCATATCTGCACCGTGGGGACATTTATCTGGCACTGTGGGGGCATATCTGGCACTTTGGGGGCATTTATGTATCTGGCAGTGTGGGGGCATATCTGACAGTGTGGGGGCATATCTGGCACTGTGGGGGCATATCTGGCACTTTGGGGGCATTTATGTATCTGGCACTGTGGGGGCATATCTGGCACTTTGGGGGCATTTATGTATCTGGCACTGTGGGTGCATATCTGGCACTGTGGGGGCATATCTGCACTGTGGGGCATTTATGAATCTGGCACTGTGGGGGCATATCTGCACTGTGGGGGAATATCTGGCACTGTGGGGGCACTTATGTATCTGGCACTGTAGGGGCATTTCTGCACTGTGGGGGCATTTATGTATCTGGAACTGTGGGGACATATCTGGCACTGTGTGGCCATTTATGTATCTGGCACTGCTGGGGGGCATGTCACGTGTAGCTGGCACTGCTGGGGGGAATGTCACGTGTAGCTGGCACTGCTGGGGGGGCATGTCACGTGTAGGTGGCACTGCTGGGGGGCATATCATGTAGTGTTCCCGCTAGGCGTCTGTGGCTAGGCAATGTGTCTCAGTGCTCTGCCTGGCGCAAAGTGTATTAGCTGCACTACTGGTACTGTGTGGTGTAATGCGAATTGCCACTACGAAGCAACGCCCCTAAATTTTTGCTGCGCGCCTTCGGTGCGCACTGTCCATGCTTTGCCGTGTAGGTGGGGGAGCACCAAGCATTACAGTATGTACATCATTTTGCCCTAACTTAAAAATGGGCCCTCCCTGTGATCTGCACCCTGCCCTAAAAAGTGAACACTATCATGTGTAGCTGGCACTGCTGCGGGCATGTCATGTGTAGCTGGCACTGCTGCGGGCATGTCATGTGTAGCTGGCACTGCTGCGGAGCATGTCGAGTAGCTGGCACTGCTGGGGGGCATATCATGTCTATCTGGCACTGCAGATTATGTGTATCTGACACTATACTGGAGACATTGTGTGTAAGGAACACTACTGTGGCTATTATGTGTAAGGCTGCTAATTGTGTGCGTAGAGGGGGTGTGAAAATATATTTATTTATAGTCTGATAATATGAAGGTATGAGACCACACCCACTTTCCCAGAGGCCACGCCCACTTTCCCTGGAGCGCGCGCCTTTGGCGCGCGCATAGGGATTGGGGGGCGCTTTTACATTTTCTCGCTCAGGGTGCTAGTAGGCCTGGAGCCGGCCCTGCATCCACTATAATAGATAGGGCATATCAGGAAGTTTGTAGTATTGAAAGAGCAGATCTATTGAAAATGACCAAAACAAAGGATAAAGAAAAAGATCAAAACCAATCAATCAATTTTATTACCATATATAATTTTCATGTTTATGAGATTAGGAATATAATCAAAAGAAATCATTCTATACTAAGGATGGATGAAGTATTGAATATGAATGAAGGCTGTAAGGATAGGGTCACTTTTCGGAGATCCAATAATCTGAAACTTAAACTGGCTCCGAGTCATTTGAAAAGTGAGGTACTTGGTAAATCTGTGTCCAACTTGTTACTGGAGAAACCGGTGGGATTCCATAGATGTGGAAATATGAAATGCCAGACTTGTAGCTTTAGTAGTCGGAAAGTGATAGAGTTTTCATCATTTACCACAAAGGAATGCTTCTCAATAAAAGACTTTATTAACTGTCAATCATCGTTTGTAATCTACATTCTAATCTGTGGCTGTGTTAAACACTATATCGGTAGGACCACTAGAACAGTCCATATTAGGTGTATGGAGCATAAGAGGAGCATTAGTAAAAAAACAAGAAAGCATAGCCTTTATGTACATATCAATGAATGTGAAATGGGAGGTATTCAGAATATTCAAATGTTTGGGATTGAACAGGTAAAGAAATCAAACAGAGGAGGAGACAGGTTCGGTCTTCTTTGTAAAAGAGAAGCATATTGGATTTTCCGTTTAGGAACACTAACACCGCAGGGTCTGAATGATACAGTGGAGCTAAATAATATTCAATAATAATAGTCAATCTTCATTTGAATAGACCCATTTCAGTCAAACCTTCTGTCTCATGGTTATATATGATTATGTTTAGGTCTGGCATATATGTGTGTGCCCATGTATATACTTGTATGAGCTTGTTTAATGTACTTATGTGGACATATTTATGTATATATGTACCGGTGGCCCAGTTCATGTATTGGAATCATGTTATTTGGCGAAGGGCTATATGTTCTCTTTAGTTCACCAAGATCCATCTGGGTGGATCAGTAGTTTTGGAGAGTTATTAGTTGTCCATCAATTATAAGATTTAATAGAAATTTGGTCACTAATAAGTAGTGATGAGCGGGTTTGGATCCTCGGGATCCGAACCCGCCCGAACTTCACCTTTTTTTGCACAGGTCCGAGCAACTCGGATCCTCCCGCCTTTCTCGGTTAACCCGAGCGCGCCCGAACGTCATCATCCCGTGGTCGGATTCTCGCGAGATTCGTATTCTATATAAGGAGGCGCGCGTCTACGCCATTTTTCACTCGTGCATTGGAGATGATCGTGAGAGGACATGGCTGGCGTCCTCTCAGTTTCTATGCTCAGTGTGCTGCAAATATCTGTGCTCAGTGTGCTGCAAGTGCAAATATCTACGTTCTCTGCCTGAAAAACGCTCCATATCTGTGCTCAGTGTGCTGCAAATATCTGTGCTCAGTGTGCTAATTGCTTTATTGTGGGGACTGGGGACCAGCAGTATTATATAGTAGGAGGACAGTGCAGAGATTTGCTGACCAGTGACCACAAGTATTATACGTTCTCTGCCTGAAAAACGCTCCATATCTGTGCTGCATTGTAGTATATAGTAGGAGGACAGTGCAGAATTTTGCTGACCACCAGTATAACTATATATATATAGCAGTACGGTACAGTAGTCCACTGCTCTACCTACCTCTGTGTCGTCAAGTATACTATACCATCCATACCTGTGGTGCATTTCAGTTTTGCACAGTTTGCTGACCACCAGTATATAATATATAGCAGTACGGTCCAGAAGGCCACTGCTCTACCTACCTCTGTGTCGTCAAGTATACTATCCATCCATACCTGTGGTGCATTTCAGTTTTGCACAGTTTGCTGACCACCAGTATATAATATATAGCAGTACGGTACAGTAGGCCACTGCTCTACCTACCTCTGTGTCGTCAAGTATACTATCCATCCATACCTGTGGTGCATTTCAGTTTTGCACAGTTTGCTGACCACCAGTATATAATATATAGCAGTACGGTACAGAAGGCCACTGCTCTACCTACCTCTGTGTCATCAAGTATACTATCCATCCATACCTGTGGTGCATTTCAGTTTTGCACAGTTTGCTGACCACCAGTACATAATATATAGCAGTACGGTACAGTAGGCCACTGCTCGACCTACCTCTGTGTCGTCAAGTATACTATCCATCCATACCTGTGGTGCATTTCAGTTTTGCACAGTTTGCTGACCACCAGTATATAATATATAGCAGTACGGTACAGTAGGCCACTGCTCTACCTACCTCTGTGTCATCAAGTATACTATCCATCCATACCTGTTGTGCATTTCAGTTTTACACAGTTGGCTGACCACCAGTATATAATATATAGCAGTACGGTACAGAAGGCCACTGCTCTACCTACCTCTGTGTCGTCAAGTATACTATCCATCCATACCTGTGGTGCATTTCAGTTTTGCACAGTTTGCTGACCACCAGTATATAATATATAGCAGTACTGTACAGTAGGCCACTGCTCTACCTACCTCTGTGTCGTCAAGTATACTATCCATCCATACCTGTGGTGCATTTCAGTTTTGCACAGTTTGCTGACCACCAGTATATAATATATAGCAGTACGGTACAGTAGGCCACTGCTCGACCTACCTCTGTGTCGTCAAGTATACTATCCATCCATACCTGTGGTGCATTTCAGTTTTGCACAGTTTGCTGACCACCAGTATATAATATATAGCAGTACGGTACAGTAGGCCACTGCTCTACCTACCTCTGTGTCGTCAAGTATACTATCCATCCATACCTGTGGTGCATTTCAGTTTTACACAGTTGGCTGACCACCAGTATATAATATATAGCAGTACGGTACAGAAGGCCACTGCTCTACCTACCTCTGTGTCGTCAAGTATACTATCCATCCATACTTGTGGTGCATTTCAGTTTTGCACAGTTTGCTGACCACCAGTATATAATATATAGCAGTACGGTACAGTAGGCCACTGCTCTACCTACTTCTGTGTCGTCAAGTATACTATCCATCCATACCTGTGGTGCATTTCAGTTTTGCACAGTTTGCTGACCACCAGTATATAATATATAGCAGTACGGTACAGAAGGCCATTGCTCTACCTACCTCTGTGTCGTCAAGTATACTATCCATCCATACCTGTGGTGCATTTCAGTTTTGCACAGTTTGCTGACCACCAGTATATAATATATAGCAGTACGGTACAGTAGGCCACTGCTCTACCTACCTCTGTGTCATCAAGTATACTATCCATCCATACCTGTGGTGCATTTCAGTTTTGCACAGTTTGCTGACCACCAGTATATAATATATAGCAGTACGGTACAGTAGGCCACTGCTCTACCCACCTCTGTGTCGTCAAGTATACTATCCATCCATACCTGTGGTGCATTTCAGTTTTGCACAGTTTGCCGACTACCAGTATATAATATATAGCAGTATGGTACAGTAGGCCACTGCTCTACCTACCTCTGTGTCGTCAAGTATACTATCCATCCATACCTGCGGTGCATTTCAGTTTTGCACATTTTGCTGACCACCAGTATATAATATATAGCAGTACGGTACAGAAGGCCACTGCTCTACCTACCTCTGTGTCGTCAAGTATACTATCCATCCATACCTGTGGTGCATTTCAGTTTTGCACAGTTTGCTGACCACCAGTATATAATATATAGCAGTACGGTACAGTAGGCCATTGCTATTGATATATTACTGGCATATAATTCCACACATTAAAAAATGGAGAACAAAAATGTGGAGGGTAAAATAGGGAAAGATCAAGATCCACTTCCACCTCGTGCTGAAGCTGCTGCCACTAGTCATGGCCGAGACGATGAAATGCCATCAACGTCGTCTGCCAAGGCCGATGCCCAGTGTCATAGTAGAGAGCATGTAAAATCCCAAAAAATAAAGCTCAGTAAAATGACCCAAAAATCTAAATCAAAATCGTCTGAGGAGAAGCGTAAACTTGCCAATGTGCCATTTACGACACGGAGTGACAAGGAACGGCTGAGGGCCTGGCCTATGTTCATGGCTAGTGCTTCAGCTTCACATGAGGATGGAAGCACTCATCCTCTCGCTAGACGCTAGAAAACTTAAAAGAGTTAAGATGGCAAAAGCACAGCAAAGAACTGTGCGTTCTTCTAAATCACAAATCCCCAAGGAGAGTCCAATTGTGTCGGTTGCGATGCCCCACCTTCCCAACACTGGACGGGAAGAGGTTGCGCCTTCCACCATTTGCACGCCCCCTGCAATTGCTGGAAGGAGCACCCGCAGTCCAGTTCCTGATAGTCAAATTGAAGATCTCACTGTTGAAGTACACCAGTATGAGGATATGGGTGTTGCTGGCGCTGGGGAGGAAATTGACAAGGAGGATTCTGATGGTGAGGTGGTTTGTTTAAGTCAGGCACCCGGGGAGACACCTGTTGTCCGTGGGACGAATATGGCCATTGACATGCCTGGTCAAAATACAAAATAAATCACCTCTTCGGTGTGGAATTATTTCAACAGAAATGCGGACAACTGGTGTCAAGCCGTGTGTTGCCTTTGTCAAGCTGTAATAAGTAGGGGTAAGGACGTTAACCACCTAGGAACATCCTCCCTTATACGTCACCTGGACCGCATTCATCAGAAGTCAGTGACAAGTTAAAAAACTTTGGGTGACAGCGGAAGCAGTCCACTGACCACTAAATCCCTTCCTCTTGTAACCAAGCTCCTGCAAACCACACCACCAACTCCCTCAGTGTCAATTTCCTCCTTAGACAGGAAAGCCTATAGTCCTGCAGGCCATGTCACTGTCAAGTCTGACGAGTCCTCTCCTGCCTGGGATTCCTCTGATGCATCCCTGAGTGTAACGCCTACTGCTGCTGGCGCTGCTGTTGTTGCTGCTGGAAGTCGATCGTCATCCCAGAGGGGAAGTCGGAAGACCACTTGTACTACTTCCAGTAAGCAATTGACTGTCCAACAGTCCTTTGCGAGGAAGATGAAATATCACAGCAGTCATCCTGCTGCAATGTGGATAACTCAGGCCTTGGCAGCCTGGGTGGTGAGAAACGTGTTTCCGGTATCCACCGTTAATTCACAGGGAACTAGAGACTTGATTGAGGTACTGTGTCCCCGGTACCAAATACCATCTAGGTTCCATTTCTCTAGGCAGGCGAACCGAAAATGTACACAGACGTCAGAAAAAGAGTCACCAGTGTCCTAAAAAATGCAGTTGTACCCAATGTCCACTTAACCACGGACATGTGGACAAGTGGAGCAGGGCAGACTCAGGACTATATGACTGTGACAGCCCACTGGGTAGATGTATTGCCTCCCGCAGCAAGAACAGCAGCGGCGGCACCAGTAGCAGCATCTCGCAAACGCCAACTCGTTCCTAGGCAGGCTACGCTTTGTATCACCACTTTCCATAAGAGGCACACAGCTGACAACCTCTTACGGACACTGAGGAACATCATTGCAGAATGGCTTACCCCAATTGGACTCTCCTGGGGTTTTGTGACATCGGACAACGCCACCAATATTGTGCGTGCAGTACATCTGGGCAAATTCCAGCACGTTCCATGTTTTGCACATACATTGAATTTGGTGGTGCAGAATTATTTAAAAAATGACAGGGGCGTGCAAGAGATGCTGTCGGTGGCCCGAAGAATTGCGGGCCACTTTCGGCATTCAGCCACCGTGTGCCGAAGACTGGAGCACCAGCAAACAGTCCTGAACCTGCCCTGCCATCATCTGAAGCAAGAGGTGGTAACGAGGTGGAATTCAACCCTCTATATGCTTCAGAGGATGGAGGAGCAGCAAAAGGCCATTCAAGCCTATACATCTGCCTACGATATAGGCAAAGGAGGGGGAATGCACCTGACTCAAGCGCAGTGGAGAATGATTTCAACGTTGTGCAAGGTTCTGCAACCCTTTGAACTTGCCACACGTGAAGTCAGTTCAGACACTGCCAGCCTGAGTCAGGTCATTCCCCTCATCAGGCTTTTGCAGAAGAAGCTGGAGACATTGAAGGAGGAGCTAAAACAGAGCGATTCCGCTAGGCATGTGGGACTTGTGGATGGAGCCCTTAATTCGCTTAACCAGGATTCAGGGGTGGTCAATCTGTTGAAATCAGAGCACTATATTTTGGCCACCGTGCTCGATCCTAGATTTAAAACCTACGTTGTATCTCTCTTTCAGGCAGACACAAGTCTGCAGAGGTTCAAGGACCTGCTGGTGAGAAAATTGTCAAGTCAAACGGAACGTGACCCGTCAACAGCTCCTCCTTCACATTCTCCCGCAACTGGGGGTGCGAGGAAAAGGCTAAGAATTCCGAGCCCACCCGCTGGCGGTGATGCAGGGCAGTCTGGAGCGAGTACTGACATCTGGTCCGGACTGAAGGACCTGCCAACGATTACTGACATGTCGTCTACTGTCACTGCATATGATTCTGTCACCATTGAAAGAATGGTGGAGGATTATATGAGTGACCGCATCCAAGTAGGCACGTCAGACAGTCCGTACGTATACTGGCAGGAAAAATAGGCAATTTGGAGGCCCTTGCACAAACTGGCTTTATTTTACCTAAATTGCCCCCCCTCCAGTGTGTACTCCGAAAGAGTGTTTAGTGCAGCCACTCACCTTGTCAGCAATCGGCGTACGAGGTTACTTCCAGAAAATGTGGAGAAGTTGATGTTCATCAAAATGAATTAGAATCAATTCCTCCGTGGAGACATTCATCAGCAATTGCCTCCTGAAAGTACACAGGGACCTGAGATGGTGGATTCCAGTGGGGATGAATTAATAATCTGTGAGGAGGGGGATGTACACAGTGAAAGGGGTGAGGAATCGGAGGAAGAGGAGGAGGTGCACATCACTAATTTTGATGAACATCATCTTCTCCACATTTTCTGGAAGTAACCTCGTACGCCGATTGCTGACAAGGTGAGCGGCTGCACTAAACACTCTTTCGGAGTACACACTGGAGGGGGGGCACACTTTAACAAACCCATCATTTCAGTGACAGGGTCTGCCACACGACTGTGACTGAAATGACTGGTTGGTTTGGGCCCCCACCAAAAAAAGAAGCAATCAATCTCTCCTTGCACAAACTGGCTCTACAGAGGCAAGATGTCCACCTCCTCCTCTTCCTCCGATTCCTCACCCCTTTCACTGTGTACATCCCCCTCCTCACAGATTATTAATTCATCCCCACTGGAATCCACCATCTCAGGTCCCTGTGTACTTTCAGGAGGCAATTGCTGATGAATGTCTCCACGGAGGAATTGATTCTAATTCATTTTGATGAACATCAACTTCTCCACATTTTCTGGAAGTAACCTCGTACGCCGATTGCTGACAAGGTGAGTGGCTGCACTAAACACTCTTTCGGAGTACACACTGGAGGGGGGGCAATTTAGGTAAAATAAAGCCAGTTTGTGCAAGGGCCTCCAAATTGCCTCTTTTTCCTGCCAGTATACGTACGGACTGTCTGACGTGCCTACTTGGATGCGGTCACTCATATAATCCTCCACCATTCTTTCAATGGTAACAGAATCATATGCAGTGACAGTAGACGACATGTCAGTAATCGTTGGCAGGTCCTTCAGTCCGGACCAGATGTCAGCACTCGCTCCAGACTGCCCTGCATCACCGCCAGTAAGTGGGCTCGGAATTCTTAGCCTTTTCCTCGCATCCCCTGTTGCGGGAGAATGTGAAGGAGGAGCTGTTGACGGGTCACGTTCCGCTTGACTTGACAATTTTCTCACCAGCAGGTCTTTGAACCTCTGCAGACTTGTGTCTGCCGGAAAGAGAGATACAACGTAGGTTTTAAATCTAGGATCGAGCACGGTGGCCAAAATATAGTGCTCTGATTTCAACAGATTGACCACCCGTGAATCCCGGTTAAGCGAATTAAGGGCTCCATCCACAAGTCCCACATGCCTAGCGGAATGGCTCTGTTTTAGCTCCTCCTTAAATGTCTCCAGCTTCTTCTGCAAAAGCCTGATGAGGGGAATGACCTGACTCAGGCTGGCAGTGTCTGAACTGACTTCACGTGTGGCAAGTTCAAAGGGTTGCAGAACCTTGCACAACGTTTAAATCATTCTCCACTGCGCTTGAGTCAGGTGCATTCCTCCTCCTTTGCCTATATCGTAGGCAGATGTATAGGCTTGAATGGCCTTTTGCTGCTCCTCCATCCTCTAAAGCATATAGAGGGTTGAATTCCACCTCGTTACCACCTCTTGCTTCAGATGATGGCAGGGAAGGTTCAGGACTGTTTGCTGGTGCTCCAGTCTTCGGCACGCGGTGGCTGAATGCCGAAAGTGGCCCGGAATTCTTCGGGCCACCGACAGCATCTCTTGCATGCCCCTGTCGTTTTTTAAATAATTCTGCACCACCAAATTCAATGTATGTGCAAAACATGGGACATGCTGGAATTTGCCCAGATGTAATGCACGCACAATATTGGTGGCGTTGTCCGATGTCACAAAACCCCAGGAGAGTCCAATTTGGGTAAGCCATTCTGAGATGATGTTCCACAGTTTCCGTAAGAGGTTGTCAGCTGTGTGCCTCTTATGGAAAGTGGTGATACAAAGCGTAGCATGCCTAGGAACGAGTTGGCGTTTGCGAGATGCTGCTAGCCTGCTACTGGTGCCGCAGCTGCTGTTCTTGCTGCGGGAGGCAATACATCTACCCAGTGGGCTGTCACAGTCATATAGTCCTGAGTCTGCCCTGCTCCACTTGTCCACATGTCCGTGGTTAAGTGGACATTGGGTACAACTGCATTTTTTAGGACACTGGTGACTCTTTTTCTGACGTCTGTGTACATTTTCGGTATCGCTTGCCTAGAGAAATTGAACCTAGATGGTATTTGGTACCGGGGACACAGTACCTCAATCAAGTCTCTAGTTAAATTAAACCAAAGATTAAAACAGTAACTTGCGCCCTAGCTTCAGCTCGGCAGATCTCCAAAAGGAGCACCACTCCTCTTTAAATACAACAAAAACAGAAAGAGGGGATCTCCCAGCGATGCTATACACAGACTCCAGATCCGTAAATGTTCCTAGTCTTCAAACACTTATGTACGACAGCCCACGGCTTATCTACACCAGGCTTACCTTTATGATAAGCCCTATATGCACTCAAAGGTTTCTTTTCCAGAGTTTATTCGTAATGGGAATGCTGTTATCTGTATTACATATGATACATTCGCATAAAGATTTCTTTCACATCTCATATGTACGACAGCCCACGGCTTATCTACACCAGGCTTACCTTTGTGATAAGCCCTATATGCACTCAAAGGTTTCTTTTCCAGATCTTATTCGTACTGGGAATGCAGTTATCTTCAAACAAGTTGTTTCCAAAAGGACAGCAAATGGTGAAAAAAATGTCTTTATTCCAACAGGCCCACCAACAGTGTGGGATTAAAATCAAAGACAATTAAAAACAAAAATCAAAAACAATATAAATTATCCCAAGAGGTACCCTAAATAAAATAGGGGCCACTTCTATTGGTACCGGTAGGAAGGATAGGGTATATACTCCCAGTTCAAAAAAATTATTTTAAAAGAGAGCAATGATTTACCCACTGAATAATGCCAACCACCGTAGAGAAATAAAGCCCAGGGTCCTCCTGTGAAACACCAACGCGTTTCGGATCAAATCCTTCCTCTCTAGTTCCCTGTGAATTAACGGTGGATACCGGAAACACGTTTCTCACCACCCAGGCTGCCAAGGCCTGAGTTATACGCTTTGCAGCAGGATGACTGCTGTGATATTTCATCTTCCTCGCAAAGGACTGTTGGACAGTCAATTGCTTACTGGAAGTAGTACAAGTGGTCTTCCGACTTCCCCTCTGGGATGACGATCTACTCACAGCAGCAACAACATCAGCGCCAGCAGCAGTAGGCGTTACACTCAAGGATGCATCGGAGGAATCCCAGGCAGGAGAGGACTCGTCAGACTTGACAGTGGCATGGCCTGCAGAACTATTGGCTTTCCTGTCTAAGGAGGAAATTGACACTGAGGGAGTTGGTGGTGTGGTTTGCAGGAGCTTGGTTACAAGAGGAAGGGATTTAGTGGTCAGTGGACTGCTTCCGCTGTCATCCAAAGTTTTTGAACTTCTCACTGACTTCTGATGAATGCTGTCCAGGTGACGTATAAGGGAGGATGTTCCTAGGTGGTTAACGTCCTTACCCCTACTTATTACAGCTTGACAAAGGCAACACACGGCTTGACACCAGTTGTCCGCATTTCTGTTGAAATAATTCCACACCGAAGAGGTGATTTATTTTGTATTTTGACCAGGCATGTCAATGGCCATATTCGTCCCACGGACAACAGGTGTCTCCCCGGGTTCCTGACTTAAACAAACCACCTCACAATCAGAATCCTCCTTGTCAATTTCCTCCCCAGTGCCAGCAACACCCAGATCCTCATCCTGGTGTACTTCAACAGTGACATCTTCAATTTGACTATCAGGAACTGGACTGGGGGTGCTCCTTCCAGCACTTGCAGGGGGCGTGCAAATGGTGAAAGGCGCAACCTCTTCCCGTCCAGTGTTGGGAAGGTCAGGCATTGCAACCGACACAATTGGACTCTCCTTGGGGATTTGTGATTTAGAAGAACGCACAGTTCTTTGCTGTGCTTTTGCCATCTTAACTCTTTTAAGTTTTCTAGCAGGAGGATGAGTGCTTCCATCCTCATGTGAAGCTGAACCACTAGCCATGAACATAGGCCAGGCCCTCAGCCGTTCCTTGCCTCTCCGTGTCGTCAGGGCCGGATTAACAATGGGGCTAATGAAGCTGCAGCTCCAGGCCCACCTTCAAAATAGGCCCACAGCAACTACATACTGCTGTAAACAGGAAGAAAAAAATTCCTGCTACAGCAGCTTTTTGCCAGTGACGCTGCGGTGCGGTGAGCACAGCTGCAGTGCAGAGCCACCCTGCCAGCACCCCTATTTTCTGCCGACAGCAGGGCACGAGGATCCAGCCAGCGGGCACTAGGACCCAGCACTGCTCTGCTGCCGGCATCTCCACAGTGTAGATGAGGGGATGAGTGGGAGGGGACAGGGCAGGCCCTACCATTACACCAGGTACTCGCCGGGCAGCATGGACTACGACCCCAAGTTAACGGGAAGCTCATGCTGCATTCCCTGCTCTGGTGGCTCCTGCGGTGTTCTCTCTCAGCCGCTGCTTACTCTAGATGCCAGGCAGGCTGTCCGCGGCTGTGCCGTGATTGGCGTCCGCGGAAAGCCTTGTGTCCCCTGTTGCTCACACCTTCCGGTGCAAGTAGGTCAGAAACCCCGGAGCCCCCTATTATTGCATTACTGGAGCCACCATCTGCAAGTGACAGGTACTGTCATATACAAAATAAATTACATAACCCAAAACTCTGCTATTCCCCCCTCCCCTCCCTAACCAGACTAATCCTTCTCCTCCCCCTGTCGCCAGGCTAATTTCCCCCCCCCCCCCCCGCCTCAGACCAGTCTACCCCCCCCCTCCTCCCCCTGTCACCAGGCTATCCCCCCTCTTCCCCCTGTCACCAGGCTACCCTCCCTCCTCACCAACCTAATCCACCCTCCTCCCCCTATCACCAGGCTAATCCACGCCTTTACATGCCTAATCCACCCTCCTCCCCCTGTCACCAGGCTAATCCACCCCTTTACCAACCTAATCCACCCTCCTCACCCTGTCACCAGGCTAATCCACCCCCGTTACCAGCCTAATCCACCCTCCTCACCAGGCTAATCCACCCCCTTTACCAGCCTAATCCACCCTCCTCACCCTGTCACCAGGCTAATCCACCCCCTTTACCAGACTAATCCACCCTCCTCACCAGGCTAATCCACCCCCTTTACCAGCCTAATCCACCCTCCTCACCCTGTCACCAGGCTAATCCACCCCCTTTACAAGCCTAATCCACCCTCCTCACCCTGTCACCAGGCTAACCGACACCCCTCACCAGACTAATCCTCCCTCCTACCCTTGTCACCAGGCAACCTGCCCCCGCTCACCAGGCTAATCCTCCCATCCTCCAGCTGTCACCAGGCAAATCCCCCTCCTCCCCTTATAACCACGCTAACCCTCCTCACAAAAATAATCCCCCTCCACCCCCTGTCACCAGGCTAGCCCTTACCAAATGAATCCCCCCCTCCCCCTGTCACCAGGCTAACCCCCCCACCAGCCTAATCCTCCATCTTCCCCATCACCAGACTAATCCCCCTCTTCCCCCTGTCACCAGGCTAACCCACCCCCTCACCAGACTAATCCCCCCTCCTCCCTCATCACCAGGCTGATTCCATCCCCCACGCCCACCAGAACACCTGACTGTTCTTCCCCTTGTCTTCCTCCCATCTTCCACTGTTCTTCCCATATCTCCCTCCCGTCTTCCTCCCATATAGCCCCTATTCTTCCTCCCATCCCCCGGGTGCCTCCCATCTTCCCCTGTTCTTCCACCTGTCTTCCCTTCCTTCTTCCTCCCATAATCAAAATAGGGACCACCCAAAAAATAAGATTTTAAACCTACCGGTAAATCTATTTCACCTAGTCCGTAGAGGATGCTGGGGACTCCGTAAGGACCATGGGGTATAGACGGGCTCTTAAGGAGACATGGGCACCTAAAATAACTTTTCCTATGGGTGTGCACTGGCTCCTCCCTCTATGCCCCTCCTCCAGACCTCAGTTAGAGAACTGTGCCCAGAGGAGATGTACAATACGAGGGCAGGATTTTATAAATCCAAGGGCAAGATTCCTACCAGCCCACACCAATCATACCATATAACCCGGAACATACATAACCAGTTAACAGTATGAACAAACAACAGTAGCGGTCCAAGACCGATTCCAACTGTAACATAACCCTTATGTAAACAACAACTATATACAAGTCTTGCAGAGTTTCCGCACTGGGACGGGCACCCAGCATCCTCTACGGACTAGGAGAAATAGATTTACCGGTAGGTTTAAAATCTTATTTTCTCTTACGTCCTAGAGGATGCTGGGGACTCCGTAAGGACCATGGGGTTTATACCAAAGCTCCCAATCGGGTGGGAGAGTGCGTATGACTCTGCAGCACCGACTGAGCAAATGCTAGGTCCTCATCAGCCAGGGTATCAAACTTGTAGAATTTAGCAAAAGTGTTTGACCCCGACCAAGTTGCTGCTCGGCAAAGCTGTAATGCCGAGACGCCCCGGGCAGCCGCCCAAGAAGAGCCCACCTTCCTAGTGGAATGGGCCTTAACCGAATGCGGTAACGGCAATCCAGCCATAGAATGAGCCTGCTGAATCGTGTTACAGATCCAGCGAGCAATAGTCTGCTTCGAAGCAGGCGCGCCAATCTTGTTGGCAGCATACAGGACAAACAGAGCCTCTGTTTTCCTAATTCTAGCCGTCCTGGCTACATAAATCTTCAAGGCCCTGACTACATCCAGGGACCTGGAATCCTCCAAGTCACTCGTAGCCACAGGCACCACAATGGGTTGGTTCAAATGGAATGAAGAAACCACCTTAGGCAAAAATTGAGGGCGTGTCCTCAATTCCGCTCTATCAACATGAAAAATCAAGTAGGGGCTCTTGTGAGACAAGGCCGCCAATTCTGACACTCGCCTTGCAGATGCTAAGGCCAACAACATGACCACCTTCCAGGTAAGAAATTTCAACTCAACCTTGTTAAGTGGTTCAAACCAGTGTGATTTTAGGAACTGCAACTGCGTTCAGGTCCCATGGTGCCACTGGAGGCATAAAAGGAGGCTGGATGTGTAGCACTCCCTTTACAAAAGTCTGGACTTCTGGAAGAGAAGCCAATTCCTTCTGAAAGAATATCGAGAGGGACGAAATCTGTACCCTAACAGAGCCTAATTTCAGGCCCATATCCACTCCTGTCTGTAGGAAGTGGAGAAAACGACCCAAATGAAAATCTTCCGTAGGGGCGTTCTTGGTTTCACACCAAGACACATATTTTCGCCAGATACAGTGATAATGTTTTACCGTCACCTCCTTTCTAGCCTTTATTAGAGTAGGGATGACCTCCTCCGGAATCCCCTTCTCAGCTAGGATCCGGCGTTCAATCGCCATGCCGTCAAACGTAACCACGGTAAGTCTTGGAACACGCAAGGACCCTGCTGCAACAGGTCCTCCCTTAGAGGAAGAGGCCAGGGATCTCCTGTGAGCATCTCCTGAAGATCTGAGTACCAGGCCCTTCGAGGCCAGTCTAGAACAATGAGTATTGTCTGTACTCTTTTTCGCCTTATGATCCTCAACACCTTTGTGATGAGAGGAAGAGGAGGAAACACGTAGACCGATTGGAACACCCATGGCGTTACCAGGGCGTCTACGGCTACTGCCTGAGGGTCCCGGGACCTTGCACAATACCTCCGAAGCTTCTTGTTGAGGCGTGACGCCATCATGTCTATTTGAGGAACTCCCCAAAGACCCGTTATCACTGCAAAGACTTCTTGATGAAGTCCCCACTCTCCTGGATGGAGATCGTGTCTGCTGAGGAAGTCTGCTTCCCAGTTGTCCACTCCCGGAATGAAGACAGCTGACAGAGCGCTTACGTGATTTTCCGCCCAGAGAAGAATCCTGGTTGCTTCCGCCATCGCGGCTCTGCTTCTTGTCCCGCCTTGGCGGTTCACATGAGCCACTGCTGTGACATTGTCTGATTGAATCAGAACCGGTAGGTTGCGAAGAAGACTCTCTGCTTGTCGAAGGTCGTTGTATATGGCTCTTAGCTCCAACACGTTGATGTGTAGACAGGACTCCTGGTCTGACCACAGTCCCTGAAAATTTCTTCCTTGGGTGACTGCTCCCCATCCTCGGAGGCTCGCGTCCGTGGTTACCAGGATCCAGTCCTGAATTCCGAACCTGCGACCCTCCAGAAGGTGAGCACTTTGCAGCCACCATAGAAGAGACACCCTGGTGCCGGGGGACAGTGTTTTTTTCCGATGTAAATGTAGATGGGACCCGGACCATTTGTCCAGAAGGTCCCATTGAAACTTCCTTGCATGGAACCTGCCGAAGGGGATGGCCTCGTAGGCTGCCACCATTTTCCCCAGAACACGAGTGCATTGATGAACTGACACTCTTTTTGGCTTTAGCAGGTCTCTGACCATGTTCTGGATGTCCTGGGCTTTTTCCAACGGGAGAAAAATCTTCTTTTGTTCCGTATCCAGTATCATACCTAGGAACGTTAGTCGAGTTGTCGGAATCAACTGTGACTTCAGTAGATTTAGAATCCAACCGTGTTGCTGGAGCACTCTCAGAGAGAGTGTCACATTGCTCAGAAATTGCTCTCTTGATCTCGCCTTTATCAGGAGATCGTCCAAGTATGGGATAATTGTGACTCCATGCTTGCGCAGGACCACCATTATTTCCGCCATTATCTTGGTGATAATCCTTGGGGCCGTGGAAAGCCCAAACGGCAACGTCTGAAATTGGTAATGACAATCCTGTACAGCGAATCTCAGGTACTCCTGATGGGAAGGATATATGGGGACATGAAGGTAAGCATCCTTTATGTCCAGTGACACCATAAACTCCCCCTCCTCCATGCTGGCAATTATCGCCCTGAGCGTTTCCATCTTGAATTTGAATCTTTTCATGTACAGGTTTAGGGATTTTAGATTCAAAATAGGTCTGACCGAACCATCCGGTTTCGGGACCACAAAGAGGGTTGAATAGTACCCTCTTCCCTGTTGGTTCAAGGGAACCCTGATAATTACTTGCTGTTGACAGCGTTTGAATTGCAGCTAACACTACATCCCTGTCTTGGGTAGAAGCTGGTAAGGCCGACTTGAAAAATCGGCGTGGGGGCACCTCTTCGAATTCCAGTTTGTAGCCTTGGGAAACTATTTCCAAAGCCCAAGGATTCAGGTCTGAGCTGACCCAGACCTGGCTGAAGAGTCGAAGACGAGCCCCCACCGGTGCGGACTCCCGCAGGGGAGCCCCAGCATCATGCAGTGGGTTTTGTAGAAGCCGGGGAGGACTTCTGTTCCTGGGCACCAGCCGAAGCAGGTGTTCTTTTTACTCTACCCTTACCTCTGGCAAGGCAGGAGGATCCCCGACCTCTTCTGGACTTTTGTGACCGAAAGGACTGCATCTGATATGTTGGAGTTTTCTTCTGCTGTTGGGGAATAAACGGTAAAAAGTTAGATTTACCTGCGGTAGCTGTGGAAACCAGGTCCGCCAGCCCATCCCCAAACAACACGTCTCCCCTATAGGGTAGAACCTCCATATGCTTTTTCGAATCCGCATCACCCGTCCACTGGCGGCTCCATAAGGATCTTCTCGCTGAAATAGCCATGGCATTGGCTCTGGAAGCCAGTAATCCAATGTCCCTTTGAGCGTCTCTCATATACAAGACTGCGTCTTTGATATGGGCTAGAATTAACAAAACAGTATCTCTATCCATGGTATCAAGGTCAGCCGACAGGTTATCTGTCCAGGCTGAAATTGCGCTACATACCCATGCCGACGCAATTGTCGGTCTTAGCAAAGTTCCAGTATGTGAATAAATAGACTTTAAAGTAGTCTCTTGCCTGCGATCCGCAGGATCCTTGAGGGCCGCTGTGTCTGGAGACGGAAGCGCCACTTTCTTTGACAGGCGCGTTAAAGCCTTGTCCACAGTGGGAGAGGATTCCCAACGTACCCTGTCCTGTGTAGGGAAGGGGTATGCCATATTAATTCTTTTGGGAATCTGCGGTCTCTTATCCGGAGTCTCCCAAGCTTTTTCAAAAAACTCATTAAGTTCATGAGATGGGGGAAAGTTTATTATCTGTTTCTTTCCCTTAAACATGTGTACCCTTGTGTCAGGAACAGAGGGTTCATCAGCAATATGCAACACATCTCTTATTGCTATAATCATACACTGAATGCTCTTTGTCACCTTAGGGTGCAATTTAGCTTCATCATAGTCGACACTGGAATCAGAGTCCGTGTCAGTAATTGTGTCCACAATTTTTGCCAAGGGACGCTTTTGAGACCCCGACGAGCCCTGTGAGTCGGTCCAATCCGAGGATTGACCCCCTGACGCCTCCCCGAATTCAGCCTTATCTAGCCTCTTATGTAAAGATGTCACACTTGCATTCAACATATGCCACATGTCCATCCATTCCTGAGTAGGCACTACCGACGGGGACACACCACTCATCTGCTCTACCTCCTCCTTGGAGAAGCCTTCCGCTTCAGACATGTCGACACGCACATACCGACCCCCCACACACACAGGGATATACCTATAAGGGGACAAAACCCCAACCAGGCCCTTAGGAGAGACAGAGAGAGAGTTGCCAGCACACACCCAGCGCCCAAATGACACTGGAAAAACCAGATAGCGCTTTTATATTATATATATATATATATATATATCCAATTTCCCACTCACTGCGCGCCAATGTGCCCCCCCTTTCTTTTTTCCAACCTCTGAAGCGTTCAGCATGGGAGAGTCCGGGGAGCCAGCGTTTCTCATGCAGCTCTGTGGAGAAAATGGCGCTGGTTAGTGCTGAGGGATCAAGCTCCGCCCCCCCAGCGGCGGGCTTCGGTCCCTCTTCAATTTTCACAAAAATGGCGGGGGATCATCTATTTGCTGCCTCCGCAGCCTAATAGCACCTTATTGCCCAAAAACTAGGTTTATTGCTGCCCAGGGCGCCCCCCCCCCCTGCGCCCTGCACCCATCAGTGCTGTCTGTGTGTTGTGTATGGGAGCAATGGCGCGCAGCTTACCGCTGCGCGCCTTACCTCATGAAGATCTGAAGTCTTCTGCCGCCTGAGATGTCTTCTTGTTTCTCATACTCACCCGGCTTCTATCTTCCGGTATCTGTGAGGAGGACGGCGGCGCTGCTCCGGGACGAACCTCAGGGTGAGACCTGTGTTCCGACTCCCTCTGGAGCTAATGGTGTCCAGTAGCCTAAGAAGCAGAGCCTATCAGTTAAGTAGGTCTGCTTCTCTCCCCTCAGTCCCACGATACAGGGAGCCTGTTGCCAACAGGACTCCCTGAAAATAAAAAACCTAACAAAATTATTTTTCCACAG
Organism: Pseudophryne corroboree; assembly: GCF_028390025.1. Classification (NCBI taxonomy): domain Eukaryota; kingdom Metazoa; phylum Chordata; class Amphibia; order Anura; family Myobatrachidae; genus Pseudophryne; species Pseudophryne corroboree. The sequence goes on from NC_086451.1 coordinate 415,746,937, forward strand.
AAAACTCAGGAGAGCTCTCTGCAGTGTACCCTTCTCCTCTGGGCACAGAATCTAACTGAAGTCTGGAGCAGGGGCATAGAGGAAGGAGCCAGTGCACACCCATAGGAAAAGTTCTTTTAGGTGCCCATGTCTCCTGCGGAGCCCGTCTATACCCCATGGTCCTTACGGAGTCCCCAGCATCCTCTAGGACGTAAGAGAAACTGGGGTTTGGTCTCCTTGAGAAGGGGCATCACCACACAATAGTACCCTCCTTATACACCTTACGCCACACAGCAGCGCTCCTTATACACCTTACGCCACACAGCAGCGCTCCTTATACACCCTATGCCACACAGCAGCGCTCCTTATACACCTTACGCCACACAGCAGCACTCCTTATACACCTTACACCACACAGCAGCGCTCCTTATACACCTTACGCCACACAGCAGCGCTCCTTATACACCTTACGCCACACACCAGTGTACCTTACACACCTTACGCCACACACCAGTGTACCTTACACACCTTACGCCACACACCAGTGTACCTTACACACCTTATGCCACACACCAGTGTACCTTACACACCTTACGCCACACACCAGTGTACCTTACACACCATACGCCACACAGCAGTGCACCTTAAACATTTTACGCTACACAGCAGCGCTCCTTACACACCTTACGCCACACAGTAGTGCTCCTTACACACCTTACTCCACACAGCAGTGCTCCTTATACATGTAATCACACACAGCAGCACTACTTATACACTTAACGTCACACAGCAGCGTTCCTTATACACATAATGCCACACAGTAGTGCTCCTTATACATGTAACGCCACACACAGGAGTGCTTATTATACACAACGTCACACAGCACGTGCCTTATGCACATTACAACTCACTGTAGTACTTCTTATACATGTTATGAAACACAGTATGTGAGTGCACTATTTTTATAGACAGATAGTTAAATATATACACACACAGTAAAACACACATACACACACATAGTAAAACACACACAAACACACAGGAAAACACACACAGCAAGATCCATATATACACACTCTGGTATTTACAGTTTTTTCCCCACAACATTCTGTACTGTGCACCACTCCTGGCTAGCTCTCTGGCTTCAGCAATGCTCTTCAGGGCAACTGCTGACATCTCCTGGACACAGCATGCTCCCGAGACTCTCTCTCCCCCTTCTCCCAGCATGCAGTGGTGGGCCCTCGGCCAGCAAAGACAGAGCTGCATACCTCCCAACTGCGTCTATACACAGGTGACAAAGGGACTGGGGGCATGCCAGCATCTCATAGAGTGCTGGGCATTCACCCAGAGTGACAGAAAATGGGGGGCGTGACTCACGATTATGGCATTGCCGCAAAGCCACGCTCCTTTTACATAGACCACACCCCCTTTTTGGGAGCGCACACCTTCGACTCGTGAGAGATGCCTATTTAGGGATTCAAAATGTTGGGAGGTATGGAGCTAGTCAGAGGAGAGTGTGACAGTCAGAAAAGAGGATTAACCAACCGGCTGAGGTTAGGCGCTGGATTAGGACTGGTTTACTACCAAGCAGCTGCCAAAAAATAGGGTTAGTCACTGCTATCAATTGTAAACAGAAAACAAGAGCAAAGGAGGCAGTGCTAAAATGATAAGATGGATTGCCTGCAAAAGGTACACATGATTTAATCAATAAATTATACATACATACATAAACATAAATTAAAGAAATCTTAAGAAGTCACCCGACCATAGCAATCATTCTCAGCCAAGTGTGACAGCCAGTAGTGCGCACTGTGCAGAGTTCAAAGAGGGGTGATGATCTCATCACCCTTCTCATTTGCTGGTGCCAGGGACCACATTCGGGCTTCCTTCATTGTTAGGGTCCGCAGCGTAACGGCGGGCAGCATGTAATGAGTCAGTTTGACTCATTATACTGCTACCGACTGTGTGCCCCATCACAGAGGCGGGCCTCAGTGCAATGCAGTGGCGCAAGTTCCCCCACTGCTCCCTCCCTTCTTCCTGCCATCTTCCCGTCTCCCTCATCTCCTACTGCTCTTCCCCCTACAGTATATCCCTCCTATCTTCCTCCCATCTAGCCCCTATTCTTCTGCCTGTCTTTCTCTCGTCTTCCTTCCATCTAGACCCTGTTCTTCCTCCTGTTTTCCTCACATCTACCACTGTTCTTCCCCCTTTTTTCCTCCCCTCTTAACAAAATAATTATTGTAATATAATTATTTAAGCACTGGGATTTTTCTGTTTCAAACTCACACACACACATACATTATATATATATATATATATATATATATATATATATTGTACATAGATCAGCAGCACTCCGTCCAGAATAACAATAAAGTCAATAAGCCAGTGTCCTCCAAGTAACTACCCCGAATGGGGTGTCCATAAATATATAAAGCAATCAGCGGCACTCACGGCTCCCGAATGGGAAAATTAAGACACTCAGTCGTTGTTCGGTCAACGTTTCAATGTTATTCACATTAACATTTTCATCAGGACATGATGAAAATGTTAATGTGAATAACATTGAAACGTTGACCGAACAAAGACTGAGTGTCTTCATTTTCCCATTCGGGAGCCATGAGTGCCGCTGATTGCTTTATATATATATATATATATATAGCACTGGTCACCCCCCCCCCATATCAGTAGCCACACCCCCACCATGCTGGCCACACCCCTTGCAGCGACACACAATAGGCCCTTCATAAATTTCAGCTCCAGGCCCATGAGGACCTTAATCTGGCACTGCATGTCGTAAATGGCACATTGGCAAGTTTACGCTTCTCCTCTGACGATTTTGATTTAGATTTTAAGTTTATAAACTTCTATTCAAGCTCCATTTTTTCTGTTAACCACTTAAACAGTGTCACACATTTATTTAGTATATATCTTCACATCTTAGGGAATTTCTTTGCAGGGTATAACAACCTTTTGTCTCTCCTTAACACTCTATTATGGAAGGAAGTGATGTCATAGGGTATTAGGTATAAATACCCACTAAGGCTTAGCCCTTTCATTTTCACTTTGGACTTTGAGATGACCACTACACTATTTGGCTGTGAGTAATTACTGGACCTTTTTGCCTTCTCATAATACTACTGGGAATCTGAATGTTAAATATCCTGTTTCTGTATGCATACCCTGTATATGTTAATTTGGTTAATACATGCTTTGGTCATATTTACTGTTAAATATCAAGCACTTGCCCCAATCTTAGCACTTGCTGATATAGTCTGGGAATCTTTATGTCTTAATTTCGCTTCTACTTATTAGTTGTGGGGCCCATGAGCACAACATGCGAATGGAACCCTCTTAAACTAAGCATGTAGTTTAGGAATCTATTTAACAACTGAATATTATCTATAAATTATTATAGGTTGACCCACTACTGAGCGGTCTCACCCTCATCAGGGACTGGTTTATAGAGTCAGTGATAGACTTTAAACCACATTGTTTTCGGGTATGTATAAACTTTTGACCCCGGTCTATTTTTCGTAAAGAACGATAAGTTTTCCATTAAGACCTTTGTCCATTTAAGTTCTGGATTGTTTTTCTTAATTTAGGTCACCTATTTGTCCATTTGTTATCTGGACTCTGTGTGACTGGGGGCTTCATTATATTGAACTGCTTTCCCAGTCATTTTGGTACGTATTATCCCCATCCTCCCTCATCTTGTTGCTTTGTTCCTACATTTATCTGAGACCCTAAAATATTTTATACACCACTCCTTTTTCATTTTATCAGGTCCTTTGCCTGCTTTTATATTCAGTGAGCTTTTTACACAATTTTGGGATTATCTGTAAAAAACATCTGGCACTCAGTATGTATAGCTATGTTAGCTATTATTTGTATAACTGCACACTAATAAAGATTGTGTAGTGACTGTATTCTGTCATTTAGATATTACCCCTGAGGAAGTCCCAGTTAGGGACGAAACGCGTTGGGTTGTGTTCGAGTACTGTATTCCATCTGTATTCTATACTACTAAGGAAGATTTACCACCAATCTCAAGTTTCACTTGAATTTTCCATCTGACAGAAACTGTTTGTATACATTGTCTATACAGTCTGTAAAGAGATGTTTATTTGCTCACAGATGTTTTATGCTATTGTGGCTTTTATGTATTAAAAACTGAAAGTTGAATCTTTTAAATCTGTTTATTTATAATATACAGTACTATCCATTAGCGCACTTAGACTCTAGTTTGTTGGTTTGATATCTTAGGGCCCCACCTAACAGGGGGTTCGTCTAAGCTGCAGCTCAGTTCCGCTCCACGTAGCGCCTAAGGGTACCCCTTGTTTTATATATATATATATATATATATAAATATATATATATTGTACATAGATCAGCAGCACTCCGTCCAGAATAACAATAAAGTCAATAAGCCGGTGTCCTCCAAGTAACTACCCCGAATGGGGTGTCCATAAATATATAAAGCAATCAGCGGCACTCACGGCTCCCGAATGGGAAAATGAAGACACTCAGTCGTTGTTCGGTCAACGTTTCAATGTTATTCACATTAACATTTTCATCAGGACATGATGAAAATGTTAATGTGAATAACATTGAAACGTTGACCGAACAACGACTGAGTGTCTTCATTTTCCCATTCGGGAGCCATGAGTGCCGCTGATTGCTTTATATATATATATATATATATATAGCACTGGTCACCCCCCCCCCCATATCAGTAGCCACCCCCCCACCATGCTGGCCACACCCCTTGCAGCGAGACACACAATAGGCCCTTCATAAATTTCAGCTCCAGGCCCATGAGGACCTTAATCTGGCACTGCGTGTCGTAAATGGCACATTGGCAAGTTTACGCTTCTCCTCTGACGATTTTGATTTAGATGTTTGGGTCATTTTACTGAGCTTTATTTTTTTGGATTTTACATGCTCTCTACTATGACATTGGGCATCGTCCTTGGCAGACGACGTTGATGGCATTTCATCGTCTCGGCCATGACTAGTGGCAGCAGCTTCAGCACGAGGTGGAAGTGGATCTTGATCTTTCCCTATTTTACCCTCCACATTTTTGTTCTCCATTTTTTAATGTGTGGAATTATATGCCAGTAATATATCAATAGCAATGGCCTACTGTACCGTACTGCTATATATTATATACTGGTGGTCAGCAAACTGTGCAAAACTGAAATGCACCACAGGTATGGATGGATAGTATACTTGACGACACAGAGGTAGGTAGAGCAGTGGCCTTCTGTACCGTACTGTTATATATTATATACTGGTGGTCAGCAAACTGTGCAAAACTGAAATGCACCACAGGTATGGATGGATAGTATACTTGACGACACAGAGGTAGGTAGAGCAGTGGCCTACTGTACCGTACTGCTATATATTATATACTGGTGGTCAACAAACTGTGCAAAACTGAAATGCACCACAGGTATGGATGGATAGTATACTTGACGACACAGAGGTATGTAGAGCAGTGGCCTTCTGTACCGTACTGCTATATATTATATACTGGTGGTCAGCAAACTGTGCAAAACTTAAATGCACCACAGGTATGGATGGATAGTATACTTGACGACACAGAGGTAGAGCAGTGGCCTTCTGTACCGTACTGCTATATATTATATACTGGTGGTCAGCAAAATGTGCAAAACTGAAATGCACCACAGGTATGGATGGATAGTATACTTGACGACACAGAGGTAGGTAGAGCAGTGGCCTTCTGTACCGTACTGCTATATATTATATACTGGTGGTCAGCAAACTGTGCAAAACTGAAATGCACCACAGGTATGGATGGATAGTATACTTGACGACACAGAGGTAGGTAGAGCAGTGGCCTTCTGTACCGTACTGCTATATATTATATACTGGTGGTCAGCAAACTGGGCAAAACTGAAATGCAACACAGGTATGGATGGATAGTATACTTGACGACACAGAGGTAGGTAGAGCAGTGGCCTTCTGTACCGTACTGCTATATATTATATACTGGTGGTCAGCAAACTGTGCAAAACTGAAATGCACCACAGGTATAGATGGATAGTATACTTGACGACACAGAGGTAGGTAGAGCAGTGGCCTACTGTACCGTACTGCTATATATTATATACTGGTGGTCAGCAAACTGTGCAAAACTGAAATGCACCACAGGTATGGATGGATAGTATACTTGACGACACAGAGGTAGGTAGAGCAGTGGCCTTCTGTACCGTACTGCTATATATTATATACTGGTGGTCAGCAAACTGTGCAAAACTGAAATGCACCACAGGTATAGATGGATAGTATACTTGACGACACAGAGGTAGGTAGAGCAGTGGCCTACTGTACCGTACTGCTATATATTATATACTGGTGGTCAGCAAACTGTGCAAAACTGAAATGCACCACAGGTATGGATGGATAGTATACTTGACGACACAGAGGTAGGTAGAGCAGTGGCCTTCTGTACCGTACTGCTATATATTATATACTGGTGGTCAGCAAACTGTGCAAAACTGAAATGCACCACAGGTATGGATGGATAGTATACTTGACGACACAGAGGTAGGTAGAGCAGTGGCCTTCTGTACCGTACTGCTATATATTATATACTGGTGGTCAGCAAACTGTGCAAAACTGAAATGCACCACAGGTATGGATGGATAGTATACTTGATGACACAGAGGTAGGTAGAGCAGTGGCCTACTGTACTGTACTGCTATATATTATATACTGGTGGTCAGCAAACTGTGCAAAACTGAAATGCACCACAGGTATGGATGGATAGTATACTTGACGACACAGAGGTAGATAGAGCAGTGGCCTACTGTACCGTACTGCTATATATTATATACTGGTGGTCAGCAAACTGCAAAACTGAAATGCACCACAGGTATGGATGGATAGTATACTTGACGACACAGAGGTAGGTAGAGCAGTGGCCTACTGTACCGTAGTGCTATATATTATATACTGGTGGTCAGCAAACTGCAAAACTGAAATGCACCACAGGTATGGATGGATAGTATACTTGACGACACAGAGGTAGGTAGAGCAGTGGCCTTCTGTACCGTACTGCTATATATTATATACTGGTGGTCAGCAAACTGTGCAAAACTGAAATGCACCACAGGTATGGATGGATAGCATACTTCACGACACAGAGGTAGGTAGAGCAGTGGCCTACTGTACCATACTGCTATATATTATATACTGGTGGTCAGCAAACTGTGCAAAACTGAAATGCACCACAGGTATGGATGGATAGTATACTTGACGACACAGAGGTAGGTAGAGCAGTGGCCTTCTGTACCGTACTGCTATATATTATATACTGGTGGTCAGCAAACTGTGCAAAACTGAAATGCACCACAGGTATGGATGGATAGTATACTTGACGACACAGAGGTAGGTAGAGCAGTGGCCTTCTGTACCGTACTGCTATATATATAGTTATACTGGTGGTCAGCAAAATGCTGCACTGTCCTCCTACTATATACTACTATGCAGCACAGATATGGAGCGTTTTTCAGGCAGAGAACGTATAATACTGGTGGTCACTGGTCAGCAAAACTCTGCACTGTCCTCCTACTATATAATACTGCTGGTCCCCAGTCCCCACAATAAAGCAATTAGCACACTGAGCACAGATATTTGCAGCACACTGAGCACAGATATGGAGCGTTTTTCAGGCAGAGAACGTATAATACTGGTGGTCACTGGTCAGCAAAACTCTGCACTGTCCTCCTACTATATAATACTGCTGGTCCCCAGTCCCCACAATAAAGCAATTAGCACACTGAGCACAGATATTTGCAGCACACTGAGCACAGATATGGAGCGTTTTTCAGGCAGAGAACGTATAATACTGGTGGTCACTGGTCAGCAAAACTCTGCACTGTCCTCCTACTATATAATACTGCTGGTCCCCAGTGTCAAATTCGAAAAATATTGCAGTACACACATCACGTACAAACTACACACAGATGGCCTCTGCGCGTGTACTTGTTCTGCTGTGCGTGCACATATTCGCAATTTGTGTATGGTCACTCCTGCGGTCGTGCGCATCAGCGCTTGGTATGGGTATTTACGGTAGAGTTTGTGAACGCATGGAGAGCTATCAAAACACATTACATATTTAATCCAAATAGTGCACAATGTACACATAGTCCCCCTGCACCACACCAGAAAATAACAACAGTTTAAATGGTTTCAGAACAAGGGGATTCACCTTTACAGAATAGGAGGGGACAGAACAAGGTCATAAGGTGGTGTTTGGTATCCAGCTGTAGGGTATTTTAAGGGTAACATTCCGGTGTTGGTTTGAGGAAGATCGCATGTTCCTGCGGATAGTTATGTGCAGAAGCAGAATATAGATATAAACTGTATTTACTGTACATTATGTATGCGGCGGGAATCCAGAGGAGACCACCCACAAGAGCAGTTAGAACAGACATCGCCCACCAATTCAAATCGACCTATGACCTCTCCTGTACTGTAAAAGTGTATTCCTGTGTCCAATGGACAAAGGGATTACAGTATCCATTGTATTGCTTTTGGAAGAATTGTATAAATAAAGCCTGCTGCAGCCTGGTCTGACACAAGACTCACAACGTTATCTATTAGATTACGGAGGACCGGACCGGGAAGCGCGCGCGAATATACTCACGTATGTACCATTGACTGTAGCCATTATTCTGTTATATTGTCTTATATTGTATTGTATGTATTGTAACCCCCTTTCAGCAATATTACGCTGTGGTGTCGGAACCCAGTGATTTAACTACAAATCGATGTTGTGTCTTCCTTTCCCCGCTATGGTTTAAAAGTGTATTAGTAACGCATTGCATTGCTGTATAAGGTTTAAAGCGTATTCATTGGTTGTGTACGCGCTGCGGGTGCATTGTACCGTCAGCGCGGCGTTTGTACACAGAGTCCGTACATCGTACGGGACTCTGTACACTAATAGCATAAAAAGTACGTAGCGTGTGTACCAAGTATAGCGGCCGCAGCGGCTAAAGGTTTAAAGTGTGTTTAGAGTGTATAGAAGGTATAGCTTTTCATACCTGTATATAAATCGACATTATCAATTGGGGGTATCGTCCGGTTTTCCACATATCCACAGCCTAACAGGTCACAGCAGACTTAACCTATCAGCAAAAGGGTGGACAGGTATCCTACGTATCCTTTTCTTGGTCGGTGGATGCACTGAGAAACCCTACTTATTTGCTGATTAGATGACGTCTGCTCTGTATGGTTTGTAGGGATGCTGGTAGAACTCGTAAGGTAAACAGAAAAAAAAAGCTATTTAAAATCTGTGAATTTATTTTTGAAGCCAAATGCGTACACAACAAAAGCGTACACCCGCTCACATTGTTGCCATAGGACTGATTGCTAAATTCATAATATAAATATTAAGGAAGTAAGTGTAAAACACAAACGCAGTCTGGCCTAGTTATAAAGGTTTATACAGAATGAAACTGTGTGGCGTGTTAAGTGAGTGATTATAGTTAATATTGCTCTCACAGTTATAGAAATTGTGTGAGTTGTTTTATTGCGTCCGCACATTGGTACACGTGGTACGGAACGTGAGGACAGCGTACACAAAACGTGCACGTGGCGCAAGGCCGCACACGTGGCATAGAGGTACGCACGGTTGCGTAATTACATTGTGTGTGCATAATAAAACCACACGACAGTTCGTTTAGTTTAAAGGTGGGACAGTAGCCACGCTACAATAGCACAAGATTGCCCAGTTTCCAAAGTTTAGTATAAAACTCTTATTTACTGTATTGCCTCTGGGAGTAAAACTGCTTGTCTGAATGAATGATAATTTTCTGTACAGAAAAACCAAAGTGTATTTGAGTGAGCGAACGTAGGAGCGAGTGGAAATTTGAACCCCGGAATTCGGGATCCCGTCGTGCGGTACATCAAGTGAGTGGAGACTTGGTGGCGTGAGGCGGCTGACTCACGTTAGTATAAGGTTTAAAACGCAAATCGTGAGGTGATTTGTAAAGGAGCGTGATAGTGCATTGTATTGCGAAGTATTGAAGTTAAAAGGTTTTTGGTATTACGCTCCAGACTGAGGGTCCCAGTTTGTACAACGACCCGTGATCGTACGGCAGATAGGTAACAAGTACCTATATGCTGTGCGATTGGACCGCGCATTTGTGGATGTGATATATATAGCACAAGTGGATACCCCTTTACGTGCTTTGCGTAAAATCGTGGTACCATTAGCACTGTATAGAGCATACGCAAGTGTGATTTGTGTATAAGTGTATAGGGAGTTTTCGCTGGTCTCTCTCAGGAAAATCTCCAACGGTATATATTCACTGGAAATAGGTAAGTCACTCCTAAACACTTCCAGTGAATAGAAATCAGATAGGGACATCACTGGGTACGCGGTATTCATTCTTGGAGTGAGTCGTGGTACCCGGCGGAGAAGGAGTGTGTGAAAGTGCTTTAAGAACTTTCACTGTCTATTCGTATTGTGCATTGGGGATTGCGTAATAGGAAAAAGTCCGCAATGGGATCCAATTGCACAAGCGGTGGACGTTTAACCAGGGTTCAGGTTGAGGTGCCGCGGCCCAAAGGGGTCAGCGAGGTTTGTTATGTGTGGTAAATATGGATCACACACTGAAGACTTTTTGTCTGAATGGGTACGTATGACTGACAAAGATAGGATAGGTTAATTGGCTCCCAACAAAATTAACCCTAGCATGATTGTGTGTGCGTGTACATGTGATAGGGAATATAGATTGTAAGCTCCACTGGGGCAGGGACTGATGTGAATGAGCAAATATTCTCTCTGTAAAAGCGCTGCGGAATATGTGTGCGCTATATAAATAACTGGTAATAAATAATAATAAATAATAATTCCCTAAAGTGGGCAGTTTTGAACCAGAGGTATTGCAGAATTTAAGGATAAGGATATGTCTAATAAAATCCAGAAAACAAAGGATTAGACATACAGATTGTTTAAATTTATGGCAGCAAGAGGGGGATATACAAAGAGAATTAGCTCACGCAGCAGGTTCCAAACCTAGCGGGAAAATAATGGCGACCGCACCACCACCACCACCACCGTATATTGTGGGGGAGAAAGTGGCTACAGACAATGGCACATTGGTACAAGATAAGAGTGTAATTGATAAATGTACTAATGCTAACCCTTGCCAGTTGTATCCCATTTTAAATTTTCCCCAGGACTGCGAGCAGGAAGATGAGCCCGATATCGGCACTCTCTCTAGCAGCCACCATACAAGACACTCAGGTGGGCACAGCCCAACCAACAAGCGCAGTAGTCAGGCCCCCTAGTGGAAAGATAAGTGAGGTCGTGTCCACAGGTAAGTACGGTACCGTACATTATGCAGAAACCATAGCACCCCACATTGTAGAATCAAACCAGAATGATGTAATTGAATTAAATCCTGTCAGGGTGATTGCAGTCCCCAATGGGAAGACTGACGCTCAGGGAGTAACTCCCATCAGGAACATTGCCATGCATTGTCCCTGGTCCTGGACAGAATTAAGGTCAATTATGACAGAATTTCCTGATCCCAGAAAAGATCTAGTCGCATGCCCGAGGTTCATTAAAGAGTTAGGTAACGCCACCAAACCCACAAACAAAGATTGGCGAACAGTGCTACGGGTATGTTTACCCTCCAATATTGACCCCGCGAAGTTCATAACTGATTGTAACCTAGATGCAGAGGTACCTTTCACTGAGGAGTACACTCAGGAGAATGTGCAGCAAATAAATCTGCAATTAGGAGTATATTTCCCTACTGTTGTCAAATGGAATAAAATCTTTTCCATAAGACAAAAAGAAGGTAAAATGGCATCTGAATATTTCCATCGAGCACTGCAGGAAATGGCTAGATACACTGGGGTTGAGGATATTAAGGACAATGCACATCACAGGCAGGTAGCCGTTTCTGTATTAATGGACGGGTTGAAGGACACACTGAGGGCCAATCCAAATATTTCTGGTTTGCTGATAAGGGGGACTGATTAGCTTTATATGCCGATGACTTACTCGCTATAATATCAAATCGGTCACCTCACTACCACCCCTGATGATGGAATTTGAGAAATTCGGAGCCCTCTCTAATTTTAAGATAAATTATTCCAAATCTATTGCTATGAACGTAACTACTTCTCCTGATGTAGTAGAGGGTTTGAAACGCTCCTTCCCTTTTACTTGGCACGACCACAAATTAAAATATTTTGGGGTACTACTATCCAACGACTTATCCAAATTATTCTCCATGAATTTTAGCCCCCTGTTGGCGAAGCTTCGTCTCGTCTTCCAGAAGTGGAGGAAATTGCGATTATCGTGGTTTGGCAGGATCAATGTTGTCAAAATGAATACCCTCCCTAGGATATTATTCTTCCTCCAAACCCTTCCTATACACATCCCCTTACTTTGGTTCTGAGACGTCCAGACTCTTATTCGTACATTTGTTTGGGGATGCAACACACCTAGATTTAAGCACAATATTTTATTTAGGAGAAAACATCAAGGCGGGCAACAACTTCCACATATTTCTAGCTACTATCATGCCGTACATTTGAATAGGATTCTGGAATGGTCACGGGCTAAAGATCGCAAACAATGGTTTCTATTGGAGGAAGGTTGCCTCCCACATTATATCGAAATTATACCCTGGCTTCCTACCCTTCCGAAGATTACCCACCCCACGGTCTCCCCCACGCTTAAACTATGGGCCTCACTGAGGTCTAAGAGCCATATATCCTCCAAATGGTCCCCTTTAACTTGTTTTCTCCATAATCCCGAATTTGTTCCAGGTCTCCATGGGACAGCCTTTGCTCTTTGGGCGGAAGCTGGGATTTTCAGGGTCGGTCAGCTGGTGAGCTCGGGTAGGGTGCGCTCATTTTCAGATATTCAGTCTCATTGGAATATACATAGTTCTGATTTTTGGAAGTTCCTGCAGGTTCATCATTTCATAACATCTTCGAAGAACCTTTCTAATATAACTAGGGCTCTCACCGTATTTGAAAAAATGTGCGTCTCTCCTAGTTCTCCTACACATACTATCTCCCAAATGTATGCGCTTATTATGGAAGACTTGTTTCCGCAACCTCCTACCTTTATGGCTTCCTGGGAGAGGGAACTGCCAGGGCTACCTACACAGATCAATTGGGACTCTGTATTTAGTAACGCCCAGGCGAGCTCTTTATGTTTATCAACATTAGAGACTCTCTATAAACTCATATATAGGTGGTATAGGACTCCTCTTGTTCTTAAAAAATGTTTCCCTCTCTCTCGAATCTTCGCTGGAGATGTAGAAACGCCCCAGGGAGTTTTGCGCATATATGGTGGGATTGCCCTCTTATAACTCCGTTTTGGACAGAGGTATTTAAATGTTCCGAACTGATAGTGGGGGATGTAGTTCCAAAAGACCCGGGATTTTGGCTCCTAAATCACACCTCCGCGGGCGTGCATTCCTACAAATGCTTCCTATTGAGATATCTTAGCAATGCTGCAAAAGCGGTTATCCCAACTCTTTGGAGATCCACCTCACCGCCCTCGATTAAATTATGGTTTAAAAAGATTGATTACTTTTTAGATATGGAAGACCTTATCTCCTTCTCATCAGGGAAAACCATTGACTTCACAGCCATCTAGTTTCCCTGGTATGACTTCAAGGAGTCACCTGTGTATCGGTCTTATATGACTACTTAGTTCTTCTCCCATTATGTATACTGTGTCTTTCTAGCATGTTTCAGTTCTCTAATTGAATGGGTCCTCCCCCTTATCTCCCAAAGGACTCATCCTTCCTATGCAGACTTACCTACCTCTACATTTTACAACTTTCCCTTTCTCTTTTCCCCTCCTCTTCCCTCTCTTTCTATTCTTTCCTATATTTTCATAAGCTGTTTTATTAGAATGTTCCCCTTTTACATGTTTTTGATGTTGGAAAATTAGCAGACAACCTTTTTTCCATGCTTTGGGTGCTCGAATGTTTTATATTGTCATATATGATATGCGATGATCTTGTCCCCCTTTTTTTGGAAATGTACTGTTGTGATGATTTGTCTGCTGCCTTAATAAAAACAGTTTAAATAAAAAGATGGAGTCTCTGAGAGCTGTCATATCAGGACTTACGGAGGGGGAGTTCCTGGTGTCCCTGGACATCAAGGATGCGTACCTCCACATTCCCATTTGGTCGCCGCATCAGGCATATCTCAGGTTTGCACTGTTAGATGATCACTATCAGTTTCAGGCACTGCCGTTCGGTCTCTCCACGGCACCGAGGGTCTTCACCAAGGTGATGGCAGAGATGATGGTTCACCTCCGCAAGCAAGGGGTGAACATAATTCCGTATCTGGACGATCTCCTGATCAAGGCGTCATCAAGAGAGAAGTTGTTAAGATCCATTGCTCTCACGACACAACTGCTCAAGGAGCACGGTTTGATCCTGAACCTTCCAAAGTCTCATCTGGAGCCGACAAGGGGGCTGTCTTTCATGGGGATGATCCTAGACACGGAAGTGCAGAGGGTGGAGAAAGCATTGGTGATTCAAACAATGGTCTGGGATGTCTTGAAGCCTACCAGGGTATCGGTTCATAAGTGCATCCGCCTTCTGGGGAAGATAGTTGCCTCCTACGAGGCTCTGCAGTACGAAAGGTTTCATGCTCGATTCTTTCAGCTGGATCTCTTGTACCAGTGGTCGGGATCTCACCTACATATGCACCAGAGGATACGTCTGTCACCGAAAGCCAGGATTTCACTCCTCTGGCCAGTGGCCTACATAAACCGACAAGGCGGAATGAAGAGCAGGGCTGCAATGTCAGAGGTGTCTAGAATCCTCCTTTAGGCAGAAAGACACGCGGTTGCAATGTCAGCAATCTTCATTCCGGGAGTAGACAACTGGGAAGCAAACTTCCTCAGTAGACACGATCTCCAGGAGAGTGGTACCTCCATCCGGAGGTGTTCGAGGAGGTAACCGGTTAGTAGGGGGGTTCCTCACATAGACATGATGGCCTCCCGGCTCAACAAGAAGCTGCGGAGGTACTGTTCCAGGTCGAGAGACCTGCAGGCAGTGGCGGTGGCTGTTCACGTCAGTGTATGTGTTCCCTCCACTTCCTCTGATACCAAGAGTTCTTCAACTTGTAAAAAGAACAAAGGTTCTGGCAATCCTCATTGTTCCGGACTGACCAAGGAGGGCTTGGTACGCGGATCTGCTGGATCTTCTGTTGGAAGATCCAAGGCCCTTACCTCTTCGGGAGGATCTGCTACTGCAGGGGCCGTTCGCTTATCAAGACTTACCACGGCTACGTTTGACGGCATGGCGGTTGAACGCCAGATCTTAGCTTGGAAGGGTATCCCAAGTGAGGTTATTCCTACCCTATACAGGCTAGGAAGGGGGTAACGTCTAAGCATTACCATCGAATTTGGAAAAAATGTTTCTTGGTGTGAATCCAAGAAATTTGCTGCGGTGGAGTTTCAACTTGGATGTTTTCTCCTTTTCCTGAGATAGGGCTCCATCAAAGTCCAGATCTCAGCTTTGTCCATTTTCTTCCAAAAACAATTGGCTGTCCTCCCTGAGGTTCAGACCTTTTTGAAAGGGGTTTTGCACATCCAGCCTCCCGTTGTGGCGCCAACGGCACCCTGGGATCTTGATGTGGTGTTGCAGTTCCTGCAAACGGATTGGTTTGAGCCTCTACAGGAGGCTGAAATCAAGTTTCTCACGTGGAGGGTGGTCACTTTGTTGGCCTTAGCTTCTGCTCGACGCGTGTCGGAATTGGGGGCTTTGTCTTGTAAAAGTCACTATCTGATATTCCATGAAGATTAGCCGGAACTCAGGACTCGTCCGCAGTTCCTGCCTAAGGTTGTATCAGCTTTTCATATCAAACAACCTATTGTGGTGCCAGTGGCTACTGACTCCTCAATTGCTTCAAAGGCCTTGGATGTCGTGAGGGCTTTGAAAATTTATGTGAAGAGGACGGCTTGTCATAGAAAATCTGACTCTCTGTTTGTCCTCTATGATCCCAAGAAAATTGGGTGTCCTGCTTCTAAGCAGTCGATTTCACGCTGGATCAGGTTCATCATCCAGCATGCATATACCACGGCAGGATTACCGTTTCCAAAATCTGAAAAGGCTTACTCTACTCGTAAGGTGGGCTCTTCATGGGCGGCTGTCCGAGGTGTCTCGACTGTACAGCTTTGCTGAGCAGCTACTTTGTCTGGGTCGAACACGTTTGCTAAGTTTTACAAGTTCGATACTTTGGCCTCTGATGACCTCATGTTTGGTCAAGCAGTCTTGTAGGAGCCTCCGCACTCTCCCTCCCGTTCTGGGAGCTTTGGTACATCCCCATGGTACTAATATGGACCCCAGCATCCTCTAGGACGTAAGAGAAAATAGGATTTTAATTACCTACCAGTAAATCCTTTTCTCATAGTCCGTAGAGGATGCTGGGCGCCCGCCCAGCGCTTCATTTTCCTGTATTGGTTTTAAAGTTCAGTACTGCCTGGTTCCTAGGTAAGTTCTGCGTTATTTACTGTTTCAGCTGTTGCTGAGTTTTCTGGTATGTTAGCCAAATTTGCCTGTTGTGTGAGCTGGTATGAATCTCGCCACTATATGTGTATTTCCTTCTCTCGATGTATGTCGTCTACTCGGGCACAGTTTCTAGACTGAGTCTGGAAAGAGGGGCATAGAGGGAGGAGCCAGCCCACACTATTAAACTCTTAAAGTGCCAATGGCTCCTGGTAGACCGTCTATACCCCATGGTACTAATATGGACCCCAGCATCCTCTATGGACTACGAGAAAAGGATTTACCGCCTCGTAATTAAAATCCTATTTTCTAAGCACGCCCTGAAAACGGTCAGTTGACACCCTGAAACGCCCCTTTCCTGTCAATCTTCTTGCGGCGTTGCTAGAACCTGTGCAAAAATAGGATTTTAATACCTACCGGTAAATCCTTTTCTCCTAGTCCGTAGAGGATGCTGGGGACTCCAAAAGGACCATGGGGTATAGACGGGATCCACAGGAGACATGGGCACACTATAAGACTTTGACTGGGTGTGAACTGGCTCCTCCCTCTATGCCCCTCCTCCAGACCTCAGTTATAGGAACTGTGCCCAGGGGAGACGGACATTTCGAGGAAAAGGATTTTTGTTAAACTAAGGGTGAGATACATACCAGCTCAGACCACAAACACACCGTACAACTGGAATAGCAGGAATACCAGATAACAGTATGAACTAAAAAAAAAAACAGCAACAAGCTGAACACAACTGATACACAACCATCGTGTAACCGAAAACAACAATACAACAGCAAGTAACAGTACGCACTGGGATGGGCGCCCAGCATCCTCTACGGACTAGGAGAAAAGGATTTACCGGTAGGTATTAAAATCCTATTTTCTCTTACGTCCTAGAGGATGCTGGGGACTCCAAAAGGACCATGGGGTCTATACCAAAGCTCCAGACCGGGCGGGAGAGTGCAGACGACTCTGCAGCACCAATTGAGCAAACATGAGGTCCTCCTCAGCCAAGGTATCAAACTTGTAGAACTTAGCAAAAGTGTTTGAACCCGACCACGTAGCTGCTCGGCAAAGTTAAAGTGCCGAGACCCCTCGGGCAGCCGCCCAAGATGAGCCCACCTTCCTGGTAGAATGGGCTTTTACTGACTTCGGCAACGGCAACCCAGCCGAAGAAAGAGCGTGCTGAATCGTATTACAAATCCAGCGTGCAATAGTCTGCTTGGAAGCAGGATTTACAATCTTGTTGGAAGCATACAGGACAAACAGAGCCTCCGTTTTCCTAACAGGAGCCGTTCTGGCGACATACATTTTTAAAGCTCTTACGACATCAAGAGATTTTGGGACTGCCACAGCATCTGTAGCCACAGGCACCACAATAGGTTGATTTATGTGAAACGAAGAAACCACCTTCGGCAGAAATTGTTGACGAGTCCTCAATTCCGCTCTATCCACATGAAAAATCAAATATGGGCTCTTGTGAGACAAAGCCGCCAATTCTGACACTCGTCTGGCAGACGCCAAGGCCAAAAGCATGACCACTTTCCAAGTGAGAAATTTTAACTCAACCTTTCGCAAAGATTCAAACCAGTGAGACATAAGAAACTGTAACACCACTTCAAGATCCCACGGTGCCACGGGTGGCACAAACGGAGGATGGATATGCAGCACTCCCTTCACGAAAGTCTGAACCTCAGGAAGGGCGGCCAGTTCTTTTTGAAAGAAAATAGATAAAGCCGAAATCTGCACTTTGATGGAACCCAATTTGAGGCCTGCATCCACGCCCGCCTGCAAAAAATGGAGGAAACGACCCAAGTGAAACTCCTCCGCAGGAGCTGTTTTGATTTCACACCACGACACATGTTTTCTCCAAATACGGTGATAATGTTTCGCCGTGACCTCCTTTCTAGCCTTAAGGATAGTGGGGATGGCTTCCCCGGGAATACCTTTACGAGCTAGGATTTGGCGTTCAACCTCCACGCCGTCATACGCAGCCGCGGTAAGTCCGGAAACATGCATGGCCCCTGCAGTAACAGGTCCTCTCTGAGAGGAAGCGGCCAAGGATCTTCTATGAGCAGTTCCTGAAGATCCGGATACCAGGCCCTCCGTGGCCAATCTGGAACGACGAGTATTGCCTGAACCCTTGTTCATCTTATGATCCTCAACACTCTTGGAATGAGAGGAATCTGGGGGAACACATACACAGACTGAAACACCCACGGAGTTACCAAGGTGTCCACCGCACTGGCTTGGGGTCCCTTGACCTGGAACAATACCTCGGAAGCTTTTTGTTGAGGCGAGACGCCATCATGTCTATTTGAGGAATTCCCCAACACCTTGTCACTTCTGCAAATACCTCTTGATGAAGGGCCCACTCTCCTGGATGGAGATCGTGTCTGCTGAGGAAGTCTGCTTCCCAGTTCTCCACGCTCGGAAGGAAGACTGCTGACAGAGCGCTCACGTGCTTTTCCGCCCAGCGGAGAACTATCGTGGCCTCCGCCATTGCCGCCCTGCTCTTTGTACCGCCCTGGCGGTTTACGTACGCCACCGCTGTTATGTTGTCTGACTGGATCAGGACAGGTAGACCTTGAAGAAGGTTCTTTGCTTGTAGAAGGCAGTTGTAAATGGCTCTTAACTCCAGAACATTTATGTGGAGACAAGATTCCTGGCTTGACCATTTTCCCTGGAAACTTCTTCCTTGTGTGACTGCACCCCAGCCTCGGAGACTTGCATCTGTGGTCAGCAGGACCCAATCCTGGATTTCGAACCCTCTAGAAGGTGAGAACTTTGCAGCCACCACAGGAGAGAAATTCTGGTCCTGGAAGATAGACTTATTTTCCGGTGCATGTGCAGGTGAGACCCGGACCATTTGTTCAGCAGATCCCACTGAAACACCCGGGCATGAAACCTGCCAAACGGAATGGCTTTGTAAGCCGTAACCATCTTCCCTAACACTCGAGTGCGTTGATGAATCGACACCCTTGCCGGTTTCAGAATCTCCTTGACCATAGTCTGTATTTCCAGAGCTTTTTCCGCCGGAAGAAACACTCTCCGTAGTTCCGTGTCTAGGATCATGCCCAAGAAGGGCAGCCGAGTTGTCGGGATCAACTGAGACTTTGGCAAATTTAGAATCCAACCATGATGTTGCAGAACCGTCAGGGAGAGTTCCACATTTCTTAGCAACTGCTCTTTTGATCTCGCCTTTATCAGGAGATCGTCCAAGTACGGGATAATTGTGGCACCCTGCTTGCGAAGGAGTACCATAATTTCCGCCATCACCTTGGTGAAGACCCTCGGGGCCGTGGAAAGCCCAAACGGCAACGTCTAAAATTGGTAATGACAATCCTGCACCGCAAATCTCAGGAAGGCCTGATGAGGATATATCGGGACGGGGTGTAGTACGGGTGACCGGCGGTCTCCTGACCGCCGGTCACCTTACCGACGCTGGGATCCCGGCAGCATACCGACGCCGGGATCCCGGCGGGGAGGGGCGAGTGCAGCAAGCCCCTTGCGGGCTCGCTGCGCTCACCACGCTGCGGTCTCCACAGGTTCTATTCCCACTCTATGGGTGTCGTGGACACCCACGAGTGGAAATAGTCCCTGTTGGTCGGCATGCCGACCATCGGGATAGTGAGCCGTCGGGCTCACGGAGGAGGTCATGTGACTGTCGGTCAGCCGACCGGCGGTCACATGACTACCACCCATCGGGACGTGTAAGTAGGCATCTTTTATGTCGACTGACGCCATAAAATCCCCCCCTTCTAGGCTGGAGATCACAGCTCAAAGAGATTCCATCTTGAACTTGAAAGTTTTCAAGTACGGATTGAGGGATTTTAGGTTCAGAATCGGTCTGACCGAGCCGTCCGGCTTTGGCCCGACAAAGAGGCTCGAATAGAACCCTTTCCCCCGTTGGGACAGGGGAACCGGGACAATGACCCTCTGTTGACACAACTTTTGTATCGCAGCATTTACTACTTCTCTTTCTGGAAGAGAAACTGGTAAGGCTGATTTGAAAAAGCGGCAGGGGGGGCATCTCCTGAAACTCCAGTTTATACCCCTGGGACACTATGTCTAAGAACCAAGGATCCAGGCCCGATTGGAACCAGACCGGACTGAAGATTTGGAGACGGCCCCCCACCGGCACGGACTCCCGCAGGGGAGCCCCAGCGTCATGCGGTGGATTTGGCGGAGGCGGGGGAGGACTTTTGGTCCTGGGCACCAGACACAGCAGGCGACCTTCTCCCCCCATCCTCTACCCTTTGAAGCGAGAAAGGACGATCACTTTCCTTTTTTGTATTTACTAGGCCGAAAGGACTGCATCTGATAATGGGGTGCTTTTTTCTGTTGTGTGGGAACATAAGGAAGAAAAGATGACTTACCCGCAGTAGCGGTAGACACCAGGTCAGCAAGGCCGTCACCAAACAAGACACTACCTTTAAAAGGGAGAGCTTCCATAGCTTTCTTGGAGTCGGCATCAGCATTCCATTGATGAATCCACAGCGCCCTCCTGGTCCCAAGAGGCCAATATCCCTCGCCGCATCTTTTAGGTAATCTGCAGCGTCCCTGATATAACCAAGAGTCAAAAGAATGTTATCCTTATCAAGGGTATCCATGTCAGATGCTAAATTATCATCCCACTTAGCAATAGCACTACTCACCCACGCCGACTACACAGCAGGCCTGAGGAGTGCACCCAGTGGTGTAACTAGAAATTTTTCTCCCCCAAGCCAAACAATTCTTCGGCGCCCCCCCCCCCCCCCCCCCATACTTGGCACTAGTAAAGTGCTGCCAAAAAGGGGTGTGGCTTAGTTGGAGTGGGCGTGGCTTCGCGTAAAGGGGCGTGGCATTGCAGGAAAAGACTACCTT
Source organism: Pseudophryne corroboree (assembly GCF_028390025.1). NCBI lineage: Eukaryota > Metazoa > Chordata > Amphibia > Anura > Myobatrachidae > Pseudophryne > Pseudophryne corroboree. The sequence continues at coordinate 415,768,308 of NC_086451.1, forward strand.
ATACCCCAGTTTTGCAACCTGCACGCCCAGACGTTAGCCACCACAGGAAAGAAAAATAATCCTGATTCATGCCCCTTACATTATTTGTCATTTTTCCTCCTTATAGTAATGCCCAGTATACATTATTCCACATACTGCAATGGCCTTAGCCATTATGCCACACACAACAATGCACATGACACAATATGCACACACTGTAATGCCCCCGACACATTATGCCACACAGCGTAATGCCCCCGACACATTATGACAGGAATCGCAATGCCCGTTATACATTATGCTACACACCGTATCTGTGACACAGTATGACACATACCGCAATGCCCGTTATACATTATGCCACACCGCAATGACCCCGAGACATTATACCACAATGCCCGTGATATAGTATACAACACACCGTAATGCCTGACACATTATGACACACACCGCAATGTCCGTGATACATTATGCCACACACCGTAATGCCCATTACACATTAAGTTCTACAGTAAGGCTTCTAATTACTTTTAAATTACCTGCTCGTTGCCAGGGGTTTCATGCTCTTTGTTTCATGCACGGTGCCAGGGATTTTCATGCTCAGGGTGTCATGCTCATTGCCAGGGGTTTCATGCACTGGGTTTCATGCACTGGGTGTCATGCTCGTTGCCAGGGGTTTCATGCACTGGGTGTCATGCTCGCTGCCAGGGGTTTCATGCACTGGGTGTCATGCTCGTTGCCAGGGGTTTCATGCACTGGGTGTCATGCTCGTTGCTAGGTGGTAGTGCTTGTTGCTAGGGCTGTGCTCCCAGTGCCACATATGCCCCCAGTGCCAGATATTCCCCCACAGTGCCAGATATATGCCCCCAGTGCCAGATATTCCCCCACAGTGCCACATATGCCCCCTCAGTGCCTGCTCCCCCAGTGCCAGATATTCCCCCACAGTGCCAGGTATATGCCCCCAGTGCCAGATATTCCCCCACAGTGCCAAGTATATGCCCCCAGTGCCAGATAGTCCCCCACAGTGCCAGGTATATGCCCCCAGTGCCAGATAGTCCCCCACAGTGCCAGGTATATGCCCCCAGTGCCAGATAGTCCCCCACAGTGCCAGGTATATGCCCCCAGTGCCAGATATTCCCCCACAGTGCCAGGTATATGCCCCCAGTGCCAGATAGTCCCCCACAGTGCCAGGTATATGCCCCCAGTGCCAGATATTCCCCCACAGTGCCAGGTATATGCCCCCAGTGCCAGATAGTCCCCCACAGTGCCAGGTATATGCCCCCAGTGCCAGGTATATGCCCCCAGTGCCAGATATTCCCCCACAGTGCCAGGTATATACCCCCAGTGCCAGATATTCCCCCACAGTGCCAGGTATATGCCCCCAGTGCCAGATATAGTCCCCCACAGTGCCAGGTATATGCCCCCAGTGCCATATAGTCCCCCACAGTGCCAGGTATATGCCCCCAGTGCCAGATAGTTCCCCACAGTGCCAGGTATATGCCCCCAGTGCCAGATATTCCCCCACAGTGCCAGGTATATGCCCCCAGTGCCAGATAGTCCCCCACAGTGCCAGGCATATGCCCCCAGTGCCAGATATTCCCCCACAGTGCCAGGTATATGCCCCCAGTGCCAGATAGTCCCCCACAGTGCCAGGTATATGCCCCCAGTGCCAGATAGTCCCCCACAGTGCCTGCTCCCCTCCCCCTCCTTTGTGTTGGAGGGACACGGAGCGCACAGCGCGCGCCCCCCTGTGTCCCTCCTGGCTTTCCGGCTGTCTAATAAAGGAAGTGCCGGTTCGTGAGCCAATCAGAGCTCATGAACGGCACTTCCTGTATTAGACAGCCGGAGAGCCAGGGAGGGACACAGGGGGGCGCGCTCTGTGCGCTCCGTGTCCCTCCTTACAGCGGCGGAGGGAAGGAGACCTGCAGATTGACATGCGGACGCTCGTCCGCATGTCAATCTGTTCTAAATCAGTGGCGCCCCCGCAGCCCCTCGCCCCCAAGCCACCGCGAGGACTGCGGGGGCAGTAGTTACGCCACTGAGTGCACCAGTAGTAACGAAAATGGCCTTCAATGTCGTCTCCTGCTTGCGATCCGCCGAATCCTTGAGGGCAGCCGTGTCAGGAGACAGAAGCGCCACCTTTTTGGACAGTCGGGACAGAGCCTTGTCCACACTGGGAGACGACTCCCATTACTCCCTGTCGTCAGAGGGGAAAGGATATGCCAGAAAAATTCTCTTGGGAATCTGCCACCTTTTGTCAGGCGACTCCCAAGCCTTTTCACAAAGAGCGTTCAGTTCATGAGAGGGGGGAAATGTCACCTCAGGCTTTTTTCCCTTATACAAACAAACCCTCGTATCTGGAACAGCAGGCACTTCAGAAATATGTAAAACCTCTTTAATAGCCACAATCATGTATTCAATACTCTTAACCAATTTCGGATGTAAACTGGCCTCATTGAAGTCGACACTGGAATCAGAGTCTGTGTCGGTATCCGTATCTGCCATCTGCGTAAACAAATGTTTTTGTAACCCTGAGGGGGCCTGTACCTGAGACAAAGCGTCTTCCATGGATTTTCTCCACGTTTGTGTCTGAGAATCAGATTCATCTAGCCTCTTAGACAATAATGCCATATTTGCATTCAATGTACTCAACATAGTCACCCAATCAGCAGTCGGCTGTGCCGACAGAGTCATTCCCAAATCCTTCTCCGCGCCCCCAGTAACTTCCTCCGGGGAGGAACACTCAGCCTCAGACATGTCGATACGCGGTACCGACACACCCACACTCACTCTGGCCAAATCAAGGGGACAGACCCACAGGGAAGCCTGTAGAAAGAACACAGAGGGAGTATGCCAGCTCACACCCCAGCGCCCATATACTACTAATAAATAATATATGATGGCTGCGCTGTAAATATATAGCACCAAATTGCCTGTGCCCCCCCCCCCCCCCCCCCCCTTTTGCTCCCTTGTACATGTAAGGAGAGTGGAGGTCCGGGCCAGCGTCTCTGCATGCACTGTGAAGAGATAAAATGATGCTGGTAAGCTGTGCGGCTAAGCCTCGCCCCTTCCTGGCGCGCTATAGTCCAGCTTAAATTTGAATTCTTATACTGGCGGGGGTCTCGTACATAGTGCCTGGGCACCAAATATGCATTTTTTGCCAGTAAAAACAACCTCAGTAACATGCTGCCCAGGGCGCTCTCCCCCCCCCCCCCCCCCCCAGCGCCCTGCACCCTGTGAGTGCCGTTGGTGTGTGTGTGGGAGCATGGAGCGCAGCGCGACCATTGCACTGTACCTCCGTTACTGAAGTCTTCTGCCTTCTGCATACTCACCCGGCTTCTTTCTTCTGGCTTCTGTGAGGGGGTTGACGGCGCGGCTCCGAGAACAATCAGCTAGGCGCACCAAGTGATCGAACCCCCTGGAGCTAATGGTATCCAGTAACCTAAGAAGCAGAGCCCTTAACTCAGAAGAAGCAGGTCTGACTTCTCTCCCCTCAGTCCCACGAAGCAGGGAGCCTGTAGCCAGCAGGTCTCCCTGAAAATAAAAAAGCCTAACATAAAGTCTTTTCCAGAGAAACTCAGTAGAGCTCCCCTAGTGTGTGTCCAGTCTCTCCTGGGCACAGAATCTAACTGAGGTCTGGAGGAGGGGCATAGAGGGAGGAGCCAGTTCACACCCAGTCAAAGTCTTATAGTGTGCCCATGTCTCCTGCGGATCACGCCTATACCCCATGGTCCTTTTGGAGTCCCCAGCATCCTCTAGGACATAAGAGAAACCACAAAAGCCTTTGTACCCGTACGTTGCGCGTACGAATTGCGGTGCATGCGCATGCACAGAAATGCAGTTTTTTAGCCTGATCGCTGCGCTGCGAACGGCAGCTAGCGATCAACTCGGAATGACCCCCATTGGGCGCCCACCTCAGTGCGTTGACTTTTCTGCAGGTTGTCTTTTCTATGGTTACCTGTCCAGCTGTTGCTGTTTGGTTACCAGCCATTTCTGGTTGTTTTATGTTAGTGGTGTGCTGGTGTATAAATCTCCCCACTCTTTGTTGTTATGTTCCTTCTCTCATGTATGTCCTTTCTCCTTCGGGCATAGAGGGGAGGAGCCAGCACACCCAGTGAAGAAAACGAGTTTTATGGTAAGAACTTACCCTTGTTAAAACTCTTTCTGCGAGATACACTGGGCTCCACAAGTCTGGACAATGGGGTGTAGAGTAGGATCTTGATCCGAGGCACCAATAGGCTCAAAGCTTTGACTGTTCCCAGAATGCACAGCGCCACCTCCTATATCACCCCGCCTCCCAGCACAGGAGCTCAGTTTAGTTAACCAGCCCAATGCAGTAGCTTGAAAAGAGACGACAACGGTTAGTAGCCACATACACCACACAAGTGTCAGCGGCTAATGCCATATCAACCCAAAGAAGCTAAGTGCATCAGGGTGGGCGCCTTGTGAAGCCCAGTGTACCTCGCAGAGTTTTAACAAGGGTAAGTTCTTACCATAAAACTTGTTTTCTGCTGCGGGGTACACTGGGCTCCACAAGTCTGGACAATGGGGATGTCCTAAAGCAGTTCCTTATGGGAGGGGACGCACTGTAGCGGGCACAAGAACCCGGCGTCCAAAGGAAGCATCCTGGGAAGCGGCAGTATCGAAGGCATAGAACCTTATGAACGTGTTCCCGGAGGACCACGTAGCCGCCTTGCACAATTGATCAAGGGTCGCACCACGTTGGGCCGCCCAAGAAGGTCCATGTTGAATTCTCTTGGATTAACTAAATTAACCATCTTGTTGCTGTTTGGGTTGTTAGGTAAAAGAATGAATTGAAAATGGATTTATAAAAATCAATTATTATTTATTCAAAGGGCCACGCCCGTATACAGGGGAGAGGTAGCATTCTCTCGTCCTGTGTCAAATCATTTAACAACAACATACACGTATCAACAATGAGTTTTATATAATACACAGTTACGCCCCTTTTGTATATTCCTCCCATAAGATTTCATACCTCAGGAATACAGTGTTAGGCAATATTGTTATGCAATATTATTATGCAATATTATTATGCAATATTAGGACCATTGTCAAGAATACTCAAAGATACTCGTGAGCTTCAACTGTGTCCATATTAGGAATTACATCTGTACTCTATGAGCTTTTAGAAAGTGCGTAGTTGGAAACAATACTCAGCCAACAAAGTTGTTTTTCTCTCAGGGTGTGTATAAAGTTCAAGATGAATTTGCTATATCATCTAGCTAGAATCAAAATGGATTCTGTTATGCTTTCATATTACACTAGTGAATATGAGAACCCTTTGCTTATTGGATGTATACATAATATACGTACTATCCCGTAGTGCACACACATAACTGTTAGGCCTTCAGCAGGTTGCCTCAGTCACAGTATTCGACAGCTCCACCCTTTGATCAGGGACATTATCCATGTGCCCTGTCATCTCAGGAGAATTTCTGGGAACGTATAGTTCACTAATAATCATTTCATGTAGTATTGCTATTCTGCGTTTGACAGTAGCCTTCTAAATACAACATAGGCCGCATCTGTATGCGGTGAACATCAAATGAATGTCTATAATCACATCGGGGTTACCAAAGAATAAACCTCATCACAGAATACATCATCACATACAATCACATACAATATACTTAAAAAACATTTTCCTAATCCTGAAAATTGAATACTAGGATTTAAACATTTATCTTTTCCAGTCCATATCATAATGCCTTGGTTAAAGTTCTTCTTTTATATCATGGACCTCCTTTATATACTTGGCATTACACGTATCAGGATCCGTAATGTCTTTGGTCAAATAAGCACAGCATTGAGCTTAAAGTGCTGTTTCCGGACATCAACAATATCCTCCAATCTGTGGTATTAAAAAAATGTAGAACAATATGGTATCGTAATAGTTCATGTCCAATGTCCTGGAATCATCATAAATGTCCACAGTTCTGGAATATCCTATCATAAAGTTCAATCATGTTATCAATAATTTAAATGAAATAAAACGTCAACTTCCAGTTGATTAATCATACGACTTCATTAGCCATAGGAGAACTTATTAGCCACCTTTACCACTTCAAGGTTTTATTGATACTCTGGTGGCAGGAACATGTTTCCTGATTACTGAGTCAATTACTCTTTTTAGGAATAGTTCATCCTGCAAGAAAACTTTTCTCAAGTTAATATATGTTTTTTTTTGTATAAAATTGCTAAATCAATCTTCTTAAATAACAAACGTTTTTAGAATTAATAGGTAAACAATTATATATCATATCCTAAGGACATGGTGACAACTACCATTCCCCGTTATGTATGATATCTTCTTTTAACCTTTGAATCTACTCCTAGTAAAATACATATTACATCATAAACTTTAATGAACATCCTATGTAACCATTACTATTTATATACCTAACTCATTATATCTAGCACATCTAGAAACCTTAGGTTAGTATATTGTAACAATCCTTTCACATTCCCTTAAATCAACCTTTTCTATCTACATAAGATCATTTTTTTTTTCTGTATTATTGACCTATTTTATTTCCACTAACTGAAATACACCCGATATGTGTAGCTAATATTATCACCAGTGGTTCTTTCTTGAGATACTGTTGTATCTATACACATGTACCGTGTTTCACTATTATCACGAGTCACGACTCTATAAAGTTTTGGTAATCACATCAAATGTAAATTGCATAGAGAACTTTGGCCTGCTAGTGTCTATGTATACATATCTAACAATTATAATAGTCTTAAATAATGATTAGCAATACAATTTATATAGCTGCAGTACTTAAAATCTTTCCAACAATTAATGGTATTGCTGGACTGGATACTCCTCAGAATAATATCCTAAATTATTTAAATTATCCATGCATTAATCTATACATCTGTCTTCAAGTGGAGTATAATACTCACAACCACGTCTTTCCAAGTGTGTGTACGTTACACCGGTCATAAATCCCTCTGGATTTCCTGCTTAGAAAAGAAAAGAGGAAGGAAGGGTCTTATTGAAATAATTCCCATCCACAATAATGGATGAGTACTCATACCTACACCACACGTTTGCTTGCTCTCTCTTCAAAGAAAAATAAATAAGTTAAGTCCTAATGCTGTTATAAATAACGTTGCTCCCGTATACTTTCAGAAAAGTTAAAAGTTCTGTAGGATATTAGCTTATAAGCACATAGTCTATTATCAATGATCATAATCATCTCTATCTTGATTGAAGGGTTCATTCAAATACAACTCTGTGGTAGTAACAGTAGTAACAGTCTCTGTATTGTATCTCCATACAATAGTTTTTTTAGCTTTAGTGTTAGGTTCCTTTAAGCTCTGGTCTCTGACCTTTTCATTTCATTGCAAGCTCATGGATCTAGGTGTCCTTCTTCTGCAGCCTTTGCAACGGCTGTATCAGAGTCAGCGGTACTTGCCCAGGACCATCCTATGCGATCTGTAATGGAACCAAAACATAAGCAACTTCTCACCATAACACCGTCTTCACTCTCTTTAGTGATTGTCCTGTGCCGGACTGTGTGTTTTCGTGTTGGTTAAATATCTTTCCAAGGTTCTTGCAGCTTTTGATATTCTTGTAACTGTTTAAATAATTTGTGTGACACATTTGAATCGTCAAATCATTTTGTAGTTTTGAATCAGTCTCTGGATAATATATCTTTGCTGGATAACATATCTTTGCTGGATTCCAAAAAGAATAACAAAAAATGATATAGAAGAGAGACAAAGCAGAGGCTTAGGTGTAATTCTACCACTATTGAACCAACGATTGGACCATGCCATGATTCAAATTCTGCCTTTCCTGTCTCTTTTGTAGATTAATAATGCTTAATTCTTTAAACTTTCCTTGTCACATTATGACTTTTTATTCTCAACATTACACATATTAAACACAAAATATTTTTCAAACTCCTATAAACTCTTTCTATCAGTAAAGAAACTTTACTGTCTTTGAAACAATAGCTCACACCTCTGGCCTTATTATTCATTTCTCAAATAACCCCTTATCACCTGTTACACATACTATAGTTCCTTTTTTGCATTAAACTATGTTGTATTAAAACAATGTTGTTTTTAATCAACCCAACCATCTGCAGTAAACATGCTATAGCTTTCTTTATCACCATCACGATCCCTCTTATTATCACATAATTTGTTATTTTGGTCCCATGCCAAAACACAATGTACACTTCTCCATTAAACTTCATCCCACTATAGAAAGCTTGTGAATCTATTTCAACAACACTTTATTATTAATAATACTAATTCACTAATTCACCATCCCATTATCCCCTATGGATGCTCAAGAAATTATTCTCCTGTTAATCAGTTTTTTTTTTTTTTTTTTTTCAATTCCTTTAAATGCAATGTGAAATGCGATGTAATCATTATAATTGTCTTACTCATCCACATTATATTCCTTATACTCCCCACTTTTGGGGGTGAGGAAGACAAGTATGCAGCTGTATCTAAGTTGTGGTGGATCCTGTGAATCATTAGCAGGAAACACTCTGAGCTGGGCATCACTGTGCCACCAGAGGAAACCCTACCAGGATAGGTTCTTGGACAGGGGAATCGGGTGACGAGGGTCAGTGAAGCAAGTAAAAGGACTGATACGCTGAATAAACCATCTGCGGTGGTGCCTAGGCTATTTTCAGCCTCGGACCCAAGTTGCTTCTTTAAGCTAGCCCACCGCAATCCCATTATATGGTGAGAGATTTACATCTATCACACGGTCACTTTAACTGGTCCAGATTCACCCATGCACTTTATGTATGTAGTATGTCAGTGAGTTTATGTGTCCTAATAAACACATTTTTCATGGAACAAATCTTTTGTTACAATTTCCCTGTTGGTTCATATATCCCCTATTGAGTGAAGGGATATATCTTCAAATCTGAAATCCTTCTGTAAGCTACACTAGTGCTATATTATATCTAAGTTGTATACTGTTAGAGGTAAAATGTACACATCATATAAAATCTACTGCTTAACCTCAGTATTAAACCTATATACTCAGTATTAAACATATATGTTCTTGCTTATGCATAAGTGGATGGTTTGGCTCTGACTGTGTATCTATAATGTTTTATTCATGATAAAGTGTAATATGCATTACCTTCTACAATTTCTTTGGTTATGAACTTGAATGTATGCATATAGCATTTCCAAAAAAAAATTACTGTATCTAGAGATTTATCATCTGGTCATACATATCTATCTATCAATAAATGTATACCAAGGCTCCACCCTCTAAGGGTTTTAACTATCTTTGGCCTAGCGCCATATAATGACCTAGGTAGTTAACTATGTCAGCACACCGTTGACTTTTGTCTTTCGACACCGTGTGTCCTTTTCTGTAAGAAAACACAACTGTTTAGTATCTGACACCAATACTTCAAATAATTTATAGCACAAAGGTATATCATCCACATACTGGTTACATTTCTCAACATATCATTCAGACTGGCCAGTCCACACAAACAATACGTTTTTTCATGCACACCCATTACTTCCTGTGCTTCCAAGCAAACTTTTTTTTGGACTGTGTCCATCCTATGGAATGTTTTGGCACATATACATATTCACTGAAAAATCACTTACAAAACTTAACAACGCTCCTGCTCACATTTCTATCTGTATAACTATTCTATACAATCATATCCCCACACTTCCTGGCTACGGAACCTGGTTCATCACTGCATATTGTGCAGTCCACTAAGAACTTTTGCAATGTATTATATCGATGCCTATACAATGAGATGGATTTTAGCAAGCATATTTTTTTTTTTTACCTCACGAACCCATGGTAAGTGATATATAGATATGCTATGCATCCAACTTAATCTGTTCCTACTTTATTCTTCCTGGAATCTTTAGAAATACCTAATCCGTGATGTAGTATGATTTTACACTGCAACTTTTACATTAGGTTTCTTCCAAATAACTTTGAAGAATTGTCTAAAAGTATGTTAATACTGGAATCGTAGTGATTAATTGCTTGTCGCAATCTTTGATTTACAGCATATACATTAAAGAATGCGTATTCCTTTATCTTTCCCTATGATTTTAGCTGCTGCTTCTGCTGTTTTGAAAACTCTTTTTTTCGTATAGCCCACCAGAGATAGGGCGTTGTCTTCTTGACTGTCTGCCAGATGCAGATGTGTTAGCTTTAACGCTGTTAGCGCGTCTCTAGCCCATATCTGTTGCTGGGATTTTTTTTTTTTTTCTTATATTTTCTGATTACAGTTATGCTGTAGAAAGAAATTGGCAGCATTTTCTACAGGTTATCTGGTAAAGATATTAACACTGGAGTAGATAGTTTGTATAACAAACATTTCTAGAGTATTGCTTATGCAGAGGTTCCCAAACTGTGTGCCATAGCTACCTGGGGTGCCTAGGACACTTGCAGGGGTGCCCTGAGTTGGTGGTCCAGGACCAATTCAAATTATCCAGTGCTGGTGGCTGCCAGTCATAAAATATGTGGCCAAACAGAAGCAAATCTCCCTCACCACACAACTGACTCTAAGGATGACATATAAACGCCATCTACTTAATGTAATATCTATTTTTACATTTCTCAATAAAACATTTTTTTTTTCCTAGGGGTGTTGTGAAAAGAATTCTGATATTCTAGGGCCACATGATTAAAAAAAATTGGGAACCACTGACTTATGCTTATTATGATCCATCTTGCTAGATGAAAAAAATTAAAGCTCACTAAACACTTTTTTTTTTCTTTACTGCGTCATGGCTTACACTGCTGCTGGAAAGGAGGGGGCACGTTTCTGCGCTGTTAAAACTCTCCGTGCTCTCTGTGCTTCACAGCATCGGAAACTGAAGGGTTTTTTCTTTTTTTTTCTTTTTCTTTCTGCTGGCAGACCTTCTCACAATATATTGCATTAAAGAATATTTACGTATTAAACAATACCATATGGCAACTTCACTTCATAGTTAGATAGTAACATTAGATAAACACATATTTTTAACTACAGATCTGTCAAAAGCCATTTGAACACGGACATCAACTTTTGTTTCCTCAGTTCACAAATAAATATATATATATATATATATATATATATATATAACCCTTATTATTTCAAAACTTGTAACCATGCCAATCACAGACAGAAGGTTTCCATTAGACACAGATCTGAGAATATACTTAACTGAACATTATGTCCCACACACAAAACCATAACACAAAAAAAATTTAAATACAGTTTGCAAACTTCAATTTCTTGCAGATTTCAACAGTTTTGCCGATTTCAAAATACGCTTAGTATTGGTTGATCAGGCCAATATTATACAGCATGATTGAAATGCAAAACATAGATCCCGGACGAGCCCCCATCTGTTGAATTCTCTTGGATTAACTAAATTAACCATCTTGTTGCTGTTTGGGTTGTTAGGTAAAAGAATGAATTGAAAATGGATTTATAAAAATCAATTATTATTTATTCAAAGGGCCACGCCCGTATACAGGGGAGAGGTAGCATTCTCTCGTCCTGTGTCAAATCATTTAACAACAACATACACGTATCAACAATGAGTTTTATATAATACACAGTTACGCCCCTTTTGTATATTCCTCCCATATGATTTCATACCTCAGGAATACAGTGTTAGGCAATATTGTTATGCAATATTATTATGCAATATTAGGACCATTGTCAAGAATACTCAAAGATACTCGTGAGCTTCAACTGTGTCCATATTAGGAATTACATCTGTACTCTATGAGCTTTTAGAAAGTGCGTAGTTGGAAACAATACTCAGCCAACAAAGTTGTTTTTCTCTCAGGGTGTGTATAAAGTTCAAGATGAATTTGCTATATCATCTAGCTAGAATCAAAATGGATTCTGTTATGCTTTCATATTACACTAGTGAATATGAGAACCCTTTGCTTATTGGATGTATACATAATATACGTACTATCCCGTAGTGCACACACATAACTGTTAGGCCTTCAGCAGGTTGCCTCAGTCACAGTATTCGACAGTCCAACAGACCGAGTAGAATGGGCCGTGATGTGAACAAGAGCTGACAGACCAGCCTTCACATAAGCATGCGCAATCACCATTCTGATCCACCTGGCCAGGGTCTGCTTGTGAGCAGGCCAGCCACGTTTGTGAAATCCAAACAAAACAAAGAGAGAATCAGACTTTCGAATAGAAGCAGTTCTCTTCACATTGATACGGAGAGCCCGTACCACATCCAAAGACCGCTCTTTGGGAGACAAATCAGGAGAGACAAAAGCTGGAACCACAATCTCCTGATTAAGGTGGAACGAAGAAACCACCTTAGGTAAATATCCGGGACGAGTCCTAAGAACCGCCCGGTCACGGTGAAAAATCAAATATGGGGAACTACAAGACAAGGCACCCAAATCCGACACTCTTCTAGCAGAGGCAATAGCCAGCAAGAACACCACCTTAAGGGAAAGTCACTTAAGGTCAGCTGAACCAAGAGGTTCAAATTGAGACTCTTGTAACGCCTCCAAAACCACCGACAAGTCCCAAGGAGCCACAGGTGGGACATAGGGAGGTTGGATACGCAACACACCCTGAGTGAAAGTATGAACATCAGGTAAAGTCGCAATTTTTCTCTGAAACCACACCGACAAGGCAGAAATATGAACCTTGAGGGAGGCCAGACGCAGGCCTAAATCTAGGCCCTGCTGTAGAAAAGCCAAAAGTTTGGCTGTACTAAACTTGGAAGCGTCATAATGGTTAGATGCGCACCAAACAAAGTAGGAATGCCAGACCCGATGGTAAATCCGAGCAGAGGCCGGTTTCTGGGCCCGCAACATAGTTTTAATGACCTCTTCAGAAAAACCCTTAGCTCTTAAGACAGAAGCATCAAGAGCCACGCTGTCAAAGACAGCCGGGCTAGGTCCTGGTAGACACAGGGGCCCTGAACGAGGAGGTCTGGGCATTGTGGAAGTAGAAGTGGACGCTCTGACGATAGGCCTTGCAGGTCTGAGAACCAGTGCCGCCTGGGCCATGACGGAGCTATGAGAAGCAGATTTCCTTTTTCTTGCTTGAACTTCCGAATTACCCTGGGCAGAAGTGACACCGGAGGGAACGCGTACGGCAGCCGAAACCTCCACGGCACTGCCAGCGCATCCACGAATGCTGCTTGAGGATCCCTTGTCCTTGCTCCGAAGACCGGAACCTTGTGATTGTGTCGAGACTCCATCAGATCCACATCTGGAAGACCCCGCCTTTCCACGAGGAGTTTAAACACTTCTGGATGGAGGCCCCACTCGCCGGCATGCACGTCCTGACGACTGAGAAAGTCCGCTTCCCAATTCAGGACTCCCAGAATGAATATTGCCGATATTGCCGGTAGATGGCGTTCTGCCCAACGTAGAATCAGTGAGGCTTCCTTCATTGCCAAACGGCTTCGGGTGCCGCCTTGATGATTTATGTAAGCCACTGTGGTGGCGTTGTCTGACTGTACTTGAACAGGACGGTTCTGAATCAAATGCTGGGCTAGGTTCAATGCATTGAAGACCGCCCGCAATTCCAGAATGTTGATCGAGAGGAGAGATTCCTCCTTGGTCCACCGACACTGCAAGGAGTGCTGCTCCAGCACCGCGCCCCAACCTCTTAGACTGGCATCTGTCGTCAACAGGACCCAGTTGGATATCCAGAAGGGACGGCCTCTGCACAATTGTCGGTCCTGGAGCCACCAGAGCAGCGACAGATGGACCTCCAGAGTCAAAGAGATCATTTGAGACCTGATCCGGTGAGGCACGCCGTCCCACTTGGCTAGAATCAGCTACTGGAGGGGGCGAGAATGGAATTGAGCATACTCCACCATGTCGAATGCTGATACCATGAGGCCCAGCACCTGCATTGCCGAATGTATTGACACTTGCGGATGAGAAAGGAAGCAACGAATCCTGTCCTGAAGTTTCAGGACTTTATCCTGAGACAAGAACAACCTCTGGTTGTGAGTGTCCAACAGTGCTCCCAGATGCACCATGCTCTGAGCAGGGACCAGGGAGGATTTCTTCCAGTTGAAACAGCGGAGAATAGTACCCCCGGCCTCTCTGAGCAAGAGGCACCTGTACTACGACTCCTGTATCCAGGAGGGTCTGTACCACCGAATGCAGAGTGTTTGCCTTTGTCTGGTCCGACGGGACATCTGTCTGGCAAAATCGATGAGGGGGGCGGTTTTTGAAGGCTATGGCGTAACCTCGAGTGATGACTTCCCGTACCCAGGCATCTGAAGTGGTCTTCAACCATTCCTGGGTATACCCTAGAAGCCGGCCCCCCACCCTGGGATCCACCAGGGGGAGGCCCGCCCCATCATGCGGCAGGCTTATCGGTCTTGGCTGCTGGCTGATGGGCAGCCCAGGCTCTTTTGGGCTTCGGCTTACCAGGTTTGGAAGTGCGGACCTGCTTATGGTACGCCTGACCTTTTGCTTTACCTGAAGGACGAAAGGGGCGAAAGGACATGCCTTTGGCCTTCGACACAGAAGGAGCTGTATTAGGCAGACAGGCAGTTTTGGCAGTAGCCAAGTCAGCCACTATCTTATTTAAGTCCTCCCCAAACAGAATATCCCCCTTGAAAAGGAGTACCTCCAGGGTTTTTCTAGAGTCCAGATCCACAGACCAGGATCTCAGCCACAATATCCTGCGAGCCAGGACTGACGTAGTAGAGGCCTTGGCTGCTAGAATACCGGCATCAGAAGCCGCCTCTTTAATATAGCGAGAAGCTGTGACAATATATGACAAGCATTGTCTAGCATGGTCAGAAGAGATTTCAGCTTCTAACTCCAAGGCCCATGCTTCAATAGCCTCTGCCGCCCATGTAGCTGCAATAGTGGGCCTTTGTGCAGCACCCGTGAGGGTGTAAATCGCTTTTAGATAACCCTTGACACGTTTATCCGTAGGCTCTTTTAGAGACGTGACGGTAGTGACAGGTAGAGCTGAGGAAACCACCATCCTAGCCACATGTGAGTCCACTGGAGGAGGCGTTTCCCAATTCTTAGACAGCTCTGGCGCGAGGGGATAGCGAGCCAGCATCTTCTTTTGAGGCACAAACTTCGTACCCGGGCTTTGCCAGGGTTCCTGACGTATATCCACTAGGTGGTCAGAGTGAGGTAAAACTTGTTTAATCACCTTCTGACGCTTGAACCAATCTGGATCTTAGGAGGAACGGATGGCTCGGGATCATCCGTAAGCTTCAGAATTAACTTAATAGCCTCCAAAAGATCAGGAACATCCACATGTGAACTACCCTCCACATCAGCCGTATCTGAGTCAGAACCTGTGGGGTCAGTGTATGTGCTGTCTTCATCAGACGAGGTGTCAGTGACAGCAGTGGATTGTGAGGAGACGAGCACTCGCTAGAGGACCTCTTGGACTTAGGCGAGCGATGGTCAGACTTTTTAGTAGTCAGGGACTGGTTCAACTTCTTTAATTGAGCAGATAAATCGTCTGCCCAAGGTGGGTTAGCTGCAGGGACCACATACGGTTGTACCGGCATTGGGGGTCCCATAGGGGGTGTTAGTTTATGAACTAGCGTATGCAGAAGCGTGGAAAAAGCGGCCCACGGAGGGTCAGTATGTGCCTCCGTTGCCACAGTCCCACTGGGGGGCAAGGAGCCCCCAGAACCAGAGCCCACAGCTGCTATATTCTCCCCATATGTGCCTGTGGCTTCAGCAACACCAGCAGTGTGCTCCGCCCTAGAACCGTTACCCTCAGAAGCAGACATGATATAACTTGCAGTATCAGGTAACACAGTACAATTATTAGCAGCACTATATCCCTAAAACCAAACCCCTGCGCAGTATAGTCAGCACCAGCAGAGATAAAGGAGAGATATGGTGACTAAATCACAGAGAAAAATACGTAATACAGTATATCTTTGTGAAAATCCTATATTAAATAACACCTGACGCACCAAGCCCCCTCAGGTTATAGAATATAGGGATAGCAAGTTGAGTGAAAGACACAGGATGGACACCACTCAGCTATCAATGCACACACAAATAGTCACAGTTTGTACAATGCAGAGGTTATTACTAACAATAATACTGCACTGGACTAGATTACACAGCTATATAGTCAATAGATATAACACTCCACAGTAAGAAACTGGATGTATATCACAGGGTAATTGTACTATAATCCGATGACTATATGCACTCTTTCTTACTAACACTGACTAAAAAGGCAGGTAGAATACTTAAGTGTCATGTAAAGGCACAGCGCTGACAACCAGGCGGCTTTACATAGGAGGATTTGCCCAAGCAGTCCCAGGAAATGGCGCCCTGGGGATGGGGGAGGTGCTTCAGGTCTAAGACTTATCCCTCTTGCTGGCAAAACCACCGGGTACTGTGGGCGATATTAAAATCGGTTTTAAGAGAAAACCTGACCTGCGCCCATGCCCTGGTGATCTAGTGGGATCGCCTGTATCCACAGCGTCCACAGCCAGCGTGCGTGGCCCGCCTCCCACTGACCACGCCGGATCGCGACAAAGACCGGGTCCCGCGAGCGGGACCCACTTACCACCTCTCGAAGCGCGGCCACGCGATCCTGGAGAGCCCCAGCCGTGTGTGTCTAACATGAAGAAAACCGGAGCTACCCGGCAACCAGGGCTCGGGAGTGTACAGCGCCGCTGGGGAGAGCTGGAGCTGCAGCAGTGAATGTCACAAGACATTTACCACCGCTGCTGCCCATGAAGTCTTCACTTTTTACCTCATAAAAAGCCTTTCTCAGGGCTGCTTGGAGCAGTCCCTCTGTTAAGTGCCTGCTTACTGCAGCACCAACTGACAAACTGAGCTCCTGTGCTGGGAGGCGGGGTGATATAGGAGGCGGCGCTGTGCATTCTGGGAACAGTCAAAGCTTTGAGCCTGTTGGTGCCTCGGATCAAGATCCTACTCTACACTCCATTGTCCAGACTTGTGGAGCCCAGTGTACCCCGCAGCAGAAATTTAAAGTGCACCGGCTCCTGTGGACCCCGTCTATACCCCATCATACTAAGTCTCCCCAATATCCCTTATGGACTACGAGAAAAGGATGCTGGGGTCCACTTCAGTACCATGGAGTTATACCAAAGCTCCAGTACGGGCGGGAGAGTGCGGGTGACCCTGCAGCACCGATTGACCAAACTCATCGGCCAAGGTATCAAACTTGTAAAACTTAGCAAACGTGTTTGTCCCTGACCAAGTAGCTGCTCGGCAAAGTTGTAACGCCGAGACCCCCAAGGCAGCCGCCCAGGATGAGCCCACCTTTCTAGTAGAATGGGCATTCACCGAATTCGGTATTGGCAATCTTGCCGTGGAATGAGCGTGCTGAATCGTACCTCTGATCCAGCGCGCAATGGTCTGCTTAGAAGCAGGACACCCAATCTAATTTTCAAAGCTCTGACCACATCCAGAGACTTTGACGCAGCGAAGGTGTCAGTAGCCACTGGCACCACAATAGGTTGGTGTATATGGAAAGAAGAAACCACCTTCGGAAGAAATTGCTGACGAGTTCTTAACTCAGCCCTATCTTCATGGAAGATCAAGTAAGGACTCTTGTGAGACAATGGGGGTAATTCCAAGTTGATCGCAGCAGGACTTTTGTTAGCAATTGGGCAAAACCATGTGCACTGCAGGGGAGGCAGATTTAACATGTGCAGAGAGAGTTAGATTTGGGTGTGGTGTGTTCAATTTGCAATCTAATTTGCAGTGTAAAAATAAAGCAGCCAGTATTTACCCTGCACAGAAACAAAATAACCCACCCAAATCTAACTCTTTCTGCACATGTTATATCTGCCTCCCCTGCAGTGCACATGGTTTTGCCCAATTGCTAACAAAAGTCCTGCTGCGATCAACTTGGAATTACCCCCAATGCCCCTAACTCAGACACCCTTCTTGCAGATGTCAAGGCCAACAGCATGACCACTTTCCAAGTGAGAAACTTCAACTCTATCTCCTGTAGAGGTTCAAACCAATCTGACTGAAGGAACTGCAACACCACGTTAAGATCCCATGGTGCCACTGGAGGCACAAATGGAGGTTGGATGTGCAGAACCCCTTTCACGAACGTCTGAACTTCTGGAAGGGAGGCCAATTGTTTCTGAAAGAAAACGGACAAGGCCAAAATCTGGACCTTGATTGAACCCAATCTTAGGCCCGCATCCACACCTGCCTGCAGAAAATGGAGAAAACGTCCTAACTGAAACTCTTCCGTAGGAGCCTTCTTGGATTCACACCAACACACAGATTGGGTATCTGCACACTCACTATGTATTTGTTTATTGTATTTCTTGTGAGTGTATGTGATTCATCACCATACATTCACTTGGCGAACCCCTTTCCTATATCATATATTATTAAATGTACTCAGGGGGTGCTGTCAAATACAGGGTATTGAAACTAGAATGTAAGAGGAAAGAAACAGAAGGAAATCTGTATTGTTGACGCACTGAGGAGATATGAATTTATTCTAAAATATAACCTTTATTTGATATGCATTAAAATAGAGTTGGATATCGTCCTGAACAGCAGTGAAACATAAGAGTTAAAATGACAGTACTAACAAATATGTGAAAAGACTGGAAAAATGTGAATAAAGAGTTAAAAACGTGTCCACATGTGTTTCACGTCTAATTCTTAGGAGTTGCTGAGATGACTTATATATCAATAGTCTTTATCCAATATCAAAAAGGCTGTCACAACCTATGATGTTGGAACCCGCTATATTACATCAGTGGTCTAAATGTTTACTCTTCATGTGTGTATCTTCACTCCACGAAGATTACCATCTGACAGGTACTCCCCCTTGTGCAGTAGAAATATGTGGACTATAGATTCAAATGAATGCACATATATCACCCAATTTCAGATAAAAATTATCTTTGAGTATATGTGGTTGCTTTAGTCTTAATTTCCCTATTGCTGTAGATATAATTCTCTACTGAAATACGGATCTCCAAGCATCAGGAGTCCTACACACTTGCTGTCTATACCTTCAGAGGATCTATTATATGTGTGGGTTGGGTTGCTTCGGAGGTTATAATATTCCCCACTTTTATGGGAAACGGCCTACGTGTATATTAATACACATCGGCTCTGTTTTAATCTGTCAGGAGTATGGCTAGAAACTGCTTATATTAGGGGTATAGCAGCCCCAATTTTTCTTAGAAAGCAATCCACCTGTAGACGCAACTCATTTCCTGTGCGTCTGTAGTATATTAACACTGAGGATTATTATGTGTATCCTCAATTAATTATAGTGTATTTCTCATTTACATAATGATTTCCCATTGGTCAATGTAAATCACTGTTATGCCATTAAAGGAATAAACCTTATTTGATTGGTTAACAGTAACAGTGAGGTTAATGGTGGGGTATAACAGTCCAAGCTTTAATATAAAGTGACCCACATATAATTGGTTATGGTAGCCTTAAGGAATAATTCCTATTTTTTGGCTACCAATATGTATAGAATAATAACTGAGAGGTATAGTACTTTTAATCCTTGTGTCACATAATTATTCTTAAATTGTTAGGCTTCAGATATAGGGAAATTTATTTTTGTTTGTGTTAAATTTATTACATTCATCAAAAAACCTTAGTTTATAAAGCAACCACTATATAGGGAGACCTGTTATAATTTTAGATCAGTGATAGTCCTTAAATAAAATTATGTATAGATATTGCGGGTATCTCAAAAAGTGTGTGTCATGATGTCATATATCCTGGCTGTCATTTATGCCACAGTCATAAAATTATAACTTTTATTAATGAGAATCACAACTTTAACATAGACTCTTTTGCTGGTAGTTGCTTCAATAATATCTTAGGACACGTAACTGTCCTCTGGCTCCTGTATGTTGCCAGTTCAATTGCTACAGTGTGTTGTGTTCTGTGTATTGAATTGAGACATGCAGCTGCTACTGGCTTCTCAATGTTGCCAGTTTGTTACAATATTCCTGTCTCAGCTATCTGAATGTGTTACAATTATACACAGTTGCAACAATGCTCTATTACAACACTACTGATGTCTGTAGCTACCAGCACAGTGTCAAGGATTTGTAACACTTTACCAGCTATCATTAAGTATGTCCGTTTAAGCAGCTGGTATAGACTGCAGCTTAATACAGTCTCCCTCTTCCTAAAGACTGTTAATGAGGACTATTAATTGTCACCATATTTAAATACATAGATTTCTGGAGATTGGGCAATCAATGTCCCTTCATCTAATCTGTATATTCAGCCCTCTATGCTAAGATATCCCTGTCACTCACGGCTAACAGCTAGTCTCCTATAATGATTCCTGTATTAGCATCATGACATTACACATAGTTTACAGCCCTCTGCAGTGAGTATCCTTATTGCTGCAGACTGCCAGCTAACATCCTATCCTATCTCCTATATATTTGCCTTAATCTGTGACTCTGTGCTCGTAACGCTGGGCGGAGTCACAGAGTTGGGCGGAGTCAACTGCATCTGCTGCAGAGAGCTACCCCATACCCAGCGCCAGCAGCAGTCAGGTGCAAGACCCTACCTTACAGTATAGGAGGTGAGGATGGCCACTAGCTGCCGGCTGCTGTGCCTGTCCTCGCCCCACCCCCAATCACCTGTGACAGCGGGCTGTGTGCTGTGCAGTGCGGATCCCGAAAAGGGGGCGGAGCTACTGCGTCATGAGGGGGCGGGGCTACACGGAATAGAGGGGCGGAGCTACACGGGACCAGACAGCTGAACAGTGGTGGAATCAGCATTGCAGTGACGGCCAGCCAGACTTGGTAAGTGGAGGGTGAGAGAGAAATGTGTGTGCGTGTGTGTATATGGTGGATGGGTGTGTGTGTGTGTGTGTATATATGGCGGGGTGTGTGTGTTTGTATATATGTGTGAATTGTGTGTGTGTGAGGTATGTCTGTGTGTGCGCATTTTATGGACGCCACTGCTGAGGGGGCCATTACATGCAAGGACGCTACTAATATAGGGGGGGCATTACGTATAAGGACACTACTACTATAGGGGGGGCATTACGTATAAGGACGCTACTAATATAGGGGGGGCATTACGTATAAGGACGCTACTACTATAGGGGGGGGCATTACGTATAAGGACGCTACTACTATAGGGGGGGCATTACGTATAAGGACGCTACTACTATGGGGGGGCATTACGTATAAGGACGCTACTACTATGGGGGGCATTACGTATAAGGAGGCTACTAATACTGGGGGGCATTACATATAAGGATGCTACTACTGGGGGGGCATTATGTATAAGGACTCTATTACTTCTGGGGGGCATTATGTATAAGGACGGTGCTACTACTACTGGGAGGGCATTACATGTAAGGATGCTACTACTACTGGGGGGGCATTATGTATAAGGACGGTACTACTACTGGGGTGGCATTACGTATAAGGACGCTACTATTACTGTTGGGGGGCATTACATATAACTGCTACTACTACTGGGGGGCATTACGTATAAGGACGCTACTACTACGGGTGGGGCATTACGTATAAGGATGCTACTATTACTGTTGGGGGGCATTACATATAACTGCTACTACTACTGGGGGGCATTACGTATAAGGACGCTACTACTATGGGTGGGGCATTACGTATAAGGATGCTACTATTACTGTTGTGGGGCATTACATATAACTGCTACTACTACTGGGGGGGCATTATGTATAAGGACACTACTACTATTGGGGGGGCAATATGTATTAGGATGCTACTACTACTGGGGGGGCATTATGTATAAGGACGCTACTACTACTGGGGGGGCATTATGTATAAGGATGCTACTACTACTGGGGGGGCATTATGTATAAGGACGCTACTATTACTGTTGGGGAGCATTGCATATAACTGCTACTACTACTGGGGGGGCAATATGTATAAGGACACTACTACTATTGGGGGGGCATTACGTATATGGACGCTACTACTACGGGTGGGGCATTACGTATAAGGACGCTACTACTACGGGTGGGGCATTACGTATAAGATGAATAAGATTGTGCTACATTGTGGCGTAATTTTAAATGGGGGTACTATTGTGTGGCCATGCCCCTTAGTTGTGAGACCACACCACTTTTCCCGATGCACAACAAAGGAATATGGGAGGGCGCAAAATTCATAGTTTGCAGGGGGGCGCCGAACACCCTAGCACCGGCCCTGGCCACCAGTAGCAAAAGTACACCACGGCCACTGACACTATCTGCAGGGAGGGGAACAGCGCTGATATGGAGGGTACTTGCAGGCAGCGAGTCGCCGCCCGCAGCTCCTCTCCCACCTACACACCATACCTGCCGCCTGACACCCACACCCCAGGGAGAGGGCGCTAGCTCAGGCACCGCTAGATCAGCATCTGCAGCATACAGACAAGGGCTGCCATGCTCAGCGGCAAACGGTGCAGAGCATGTGCAGCGGGACAGCGCCAGGACGGGACACGCACTAATCAACATTGCTGCTGGGCCGGAGCTCCCTCCGTCTGCAGCCTAAGGACGCGCGCCGCACCTCTCCAGGGAAACACCATGCCTGCCCGCCCACAGGGCTCCAGACGCTTACCTATGCTCCGCGATCACAGCAGCTGACGCTGCCATGCAGGATGGAGGAATGACGCCCGTCAGACGGGGCGGACAGTGTGCGGCGGAACGGGGCCAGGAAGGAATGCTGACCACGACCCATTGCTGCTGGGTCTGAGCTCCCTCCCTCTGCAGTCACCATCTCACAGCAGCAGCCTGGAGGTTAGTGGCCACCACGACCCACACATCCTTACCTCACACATACCTCACACATACCTCACATATACCTCACATACCTCACACATGAGAGCAAAGGTACACACACTGTGACATCACACCTGTAGCCCACCCCTATATCTGCTAAGTACTCCCTATGCCCTGTCACCCTCATCCTGCTCTCTAACTGCCTGTCTGTGTACTGGCCTTCACCCCTCTCACACCATCACCAACCCTCACTAACTACCACAGAGACTATGTGCACTGATATCTGCCCCTCCACCACCTGCAGCGCCCCTGGACCCCTCCCCATCCCCCGCAAACCCCCGCACCTGCCCCTCCACCACCCGTGGCACCCCCACCCACTGCGCCTTCGGACCCCCTACCCCACCCGCAGTGTCTTCCAAACCCCTCCCCCATCTACAGCAGCCCCTCCCCCATCCGCCACACCCCGCATCTGGCTCTCCCCCGCCCGCTGCACCTTTGGATCCCCTACCCCACCCACGCAGCAGGTCCTTCCCAATCCGCATTGCCTACACCATTCGCAACAGCACCGCACCCACCACTCCCCCACCCACTTTACCCCCGCATCCACCCCTCCCCCACCCACTGCGCCCCCTGGACACCTCCCCCATCCACTGCACACCCGCACCCACCCCTTCCCCATCTGCAGCGCCTTCGGAACGCCTCCTCCATCCGCAACAGCCCTGCAGCTGCCATCCCCCACCTGCGACACCCCTGCTCCTACCCCACCCACAGCGCCTTCATACCCCCTCCCCCATCCGCGGTCCCCACTCCCCAAACCCCTTCCTGTTGCAAGGGACTACGCCCCCTTCACCATCGGACGCCCTATCATTGTGCAATATTCAAACACTAACAAAACTAGGAATGCAGGTAATACTCCATATATTGAACCCCAGAAAGGCGTGCAGGGGTTAAGGGGGCGTAGCCCCTTCTGACGGTGTGAAGAGCGCCCGTAGGGCGCGATGAAGCACCTAGTAATAATATATTTGCATTGTAGCATTCACACACTAAACACATGTGGACACGCTGTGCCCTACACGCGTGTTTCACTGCGCTTGTCGCAGCTTCGTCAGGGAGCTCCCTGGCAGTCTGCAGCAGCTACAGACATCAGTAGTGTTGTAATAAAGCATTGTTGCAACTGTGTATAAATGTAACACATTCAGATAGCTGAGACAGGAATATTGGCCCTCATTCCGAGTTGATCGCTCGCAAGGCGAATTTAGCAGAGTTGCTCACGCTGGCCCTCATTCCGAGTCGTTCGCTCGGTATTTTTCATCGCATCGCAGTGAAATTTCGCTTAGTACGCATGCGCAATATTCGCACTGCGACTGCGCCAAGTAATTTTACAATGGAGATAGTATTTTTACTCACGGCTTTTTCATCGCTCCGGCGATCGTAGTGTGATTGACAGGAAATGGGTGTTACTGGGCGGAAACAGGCCGTTTTATGGGCGTGCGGGAAAAAACGCTACCGTTTCCGGAAAAAACGCAGGAGTGGCCGGGGAAACGGGGGAGTGTCTGGGCGAACGCTGGGTGTGTTTGTGACGTCAAACCAGGAACGACAAGCACTGAACTGATCGCAGATGCCGAGTAAGTGTGGAGCTACTCTGAAACTGCTAAGTAGTTTGTAATCGCAATATTGCGAATACATCGTTCGCAATTTTAAGATGCTAAGATACACTCCCAGTAGGCGGCGGCTTAGCGTGAGCAACTCTGCTAAAATCGCCTTGCGAGCGATCAACTCGGAATGAGGGCCGCTAAGCCTACGCCTACTGGGAGTGTATCTTAGCTTCTTAAAATTGCGACCGATGTATTCGCAATATTGCGATTACAAACTACTTAGCAGTTTCAGAGTAGCTTCAGACTTACTCGGCATCTGCGTTCAGTTCAGTGCTTGTCGTTCCTGGTTTGACGTCATAAACACACCCAGCGTTCGCCCAGACACTCCCCCGTTTCTCCGGCCACTCCTGCGTTTTTTCCGGAAACGGTAGCGTTTTTATCCACACGCCCCGAAAACGCCGTGTTTCCGCCCAGTAACACCCATTTCCTGTCAATCACACTACGTTCACCAGAGCGAAGAAAAAGCCGTGAGTAAAAATACTATCTTCATTGTAAAATTACTTGGCGCAGTCGCAGTGCGAATATTGCGCATGCGTACTAAGCGGAATTTCACTGCGATGCGAAGAAAATTACAGAGCGAACGACTCGGAATGAGGGCCATTGTAACAAACTGGCAACATTGAGAAGCCAGTAGCAGCTGCATGTCTCAATTCAATACACAGAACACAACACACTGTAGCAATTGAACTGGCAACATACAGGAGCCAGAGGACAGTTACGTGTCCTAAGATATTATTGAAGCAACTACCAGCAAAAGAGTCTATGTTAAAGTTGTGATTCTCATTAATAAAAGTTATAATTTTATGACTGTGGCATAAATGACAGCCAGGATATATGACATCATGACACACACTTTTTGAGATACCCGCAATATCTATACATAATTTTATTTTAGGACTATCACTGATCTAAAATTATAACAGGTCTCCCTATATAGTGGTTGCTTTATAAACTAAGGTTTTTTGATGAATGTAATAAATTTAACACAAACAAAAATAAATTTCCCTATATCTGAAGCCTAACAATTTAAGAATAATTATGTGACACAAGGATTAAAAGTACTATACCTCTCAGTTATTATTCTATACATATTGGTAGCCAAAAAAATAGGAATTATTCCTTAAGGCTACCATAACCAATTATATGTGGGTCACTTTATATTAAAGCTTGGACTGTTATACCCCACCATTAACCTCACTGTTACTGTTAACCAATCAAATAAGGTTTATTCCTTTAATGACATAACAGTGATTTACATTGACCAATGGGAAATCATTATGTAAATGAGAAATACACTATAATTAATTGAGGATACACCTAATAATCCTCAGTGTTAATATACTACAGACGCACAGGAAATGAGTTGCGTCTACAGGTGGATTGCTTTCTAAGAAAAATTGGGGCTGCTATACCCCTAATATAAGCAATTTCTAGCCATACTCCTGACAGATTAAAACAGAGCCGATGTGTATTAATATCCCTCATGTACTCCCGGCGCCCGCGATTTGAGCTCCGTGGTGGGGACGCGGCGCCGGGAAGCGGCGCGGACCCCTCACACGCTGCCCGGACCCTCCAGAAGCCTTCCCCTGACCCCCAGGGTGGACTCCCTCTGAAGCAGCTTGTCAGGGAAACGCCTGGCAGCGGGGGACAAAGATAGACCTGAAGCCCAGGGAGACGCAGCGGCCATCTTTGTCCATATCGGAAGTGCTGGATTTGAGGTAGCAGTGTGCCTATACAGTGTGGGGGTCCCTGGACTGGGGCTTCACTGGGACTGGTGGCCCTCTGATACTGTTCTCCCTCTGGGGCCCCTGTAGAGAGATCTGTGCATTTTCTGTTGTGGGGAGAAATAGTCTTTTTCTCAGCACTATTATCTTCTACTATAACTGCCCCACCTAGTGGTCCCTGAGTGTGATAGCATACATTTTTTCACACAGTGTGCTGGATATATAATGCATATTGCTCTGCAGACTCCATAGGACCGCAGATATCCCAGCACCTGCCAAGACGATCGGCCGCAATGTCCTCATGGTTGAATAACCAAGATATTATGAAGTGACCGCTCTGAGATAACTCTGCCTACACCCGAATGCTCCTATGACATGATATGACAACTCGACTTTTGCGTGGATCCCTCTTCGATTGATATTTCAGAAGCCTTGTGCCTCCCATTCCTCTACCTTTGTCGTTCAGCGCTGTCATGCTTCCCAAGAAATATAAGGCCGCTAAAACTGTCTCCCAGGTGGCGTTCTTTAAATCTTCTCCTCAGGCCGCTAAAGCAAAGGATGCACGGGGTGGTGCCTCTAAACCTGCTGTCCCGGTGCCCTCGCCATCTAGAGACATGTCCGCCCCTGCCACTCCAGCTCCATCGATGACGGTGACTCGCTTACGGTGGGTGCTATGAAACATCTCCTGACACAAATTTAAGGATGAAGCCGCTGCAGAATTTAGAGCGACTATGAAGGAATGTCAGAGATCTATTGACGAGATTGGTGGCCGCACCGATCACCTAGAAACGAAAATGGGTGAAGTGGTGTCGTCGCACAACGAACTGATCTCTTCTCATGAACTGCTTCAAAATGAGGTCACGGCGCTCAGGGACAAACTCTCGGATATTGAGGACATATCGAGACGTAACAACATAAAGCTACGTGGTGTCCCGGAAGCTGTCGCTAATATCGCTTTAAACGATTTTGCAGTTGACCTCTTCAGCAAACTCCTTCCTTCGTTCCGCTCAGTGGACTTCCTACTTGATCGTATCCATAGGCTCCCTAAAGCCAGGAACGCTCCTGATGGTGTCCCCCGGGATGTCCTTATGAGGTTACACTATTTCCACGTGAAGGAGGCAATCTTGAAAGCTGCTAGACCCTCGGATACTGCATCGGAGGCTTTGGGCTCACTTCAGATCTTCGGAGACCTGTCCCCTGCTACTTTAGCGAAACGGCGCTCTCTTTACCCCATCACATCAGTGCTACGTAAAGAGAACATTCTATACAGATGGGGATATCCTACCAAGTTGCTTATTTCTCGAGGTTCTACTGTTGTCATAACGAACGTCGAGGAGGGTAAAAAGATCCTAGCATCATGTAACTCTGCAAGCTCTTCTACACACACCTCTCCCGAGCGGGGCCTTCAGCGGGACTGGGCCTCTTCGGCTGCAGAACTTTGAGTATTGTTTGATTTACTACACTTGCATTGATTTCATGTCTTCTGATCGGTTTGTAGTGTCGTATTTCCTACGTTGCACTAGTTCCTTGGCGATTGTTTGATGAGGGTGTCTATGTGATATCTGAGTGCTATTAGAGTGTTTTTCAGTGATGCCTCCTCTCTGCCAGTTTACTGTTTGCTCCCTGTCTCTGCTGCCCCGACTGCCGCCCGCATTTCTTTGTCAGCTGGGAATTCTACCCGAGTTTCCTTTAATCCCGGTGGCTGTCGGAGGGACCAGAGATGGAGGGCCGAGGAACTACATTTTGTTTAATTTTGTTTCGGGTGCGGGCAGATTGACCACTACCCCCACAGTTTAACTCTGAGTCGCCATGGTTAGGCGTCCAAATGTGCCCCCGCGAGGGGTTATTGTTCTGTTTCTTCTTCCTGTTATCCTTCATCTTTTTTGTCCTTTCTTTCCCTTTTCCTCTCTTTTTGTCCGGAAACGTTACACACACTTTCTACTTGCCAGTTGGTTGTCGATAGTTATGCAATCCCCGACAGTTTTACAATATGGTTAACATTGTTTCTATAAATGCAAAGGGTCTTAATTCCCCACATAAAAGGAGATTAGCACTTAATTATTTCCATAAACTTAAAGCTCAAATCATAGCCGTCCAAGAGACTCACTTTATTAAATCAGCCCCTCCAACGTTTACTAATGGGAGATTCCCCCATTGCTATCTGGCTAACGGGCCAGCAAAGAAGGCGGGGGTGGCAATCTTGATATCTCAGCACTGCGCGTTTTCCCTCACTTCGCAATACTGCGACCCTGAGGGGAGAATTCTAATTCTGGTTGGTACTCTTGAAAATAAAGAGGTGAAATTAGTTTCTTGCTATGCTCCTAACACCAAGCAACTAGCATTTTGCAGGAAACTTTGTGCTAAGGTGCAACAATTGGCTAAGGGCGCTTTACTCTTAATGGGGGACTTTAACTTGACCCTGGACCCTTTAGTTGATAACTCTAGCAAGCGGCCCTCGCTCTCCAGTCAGCTCCATAGGAATGCAAAGGGCTTTAGCCAGCTACTGGCGGAAGATGATCTTTTAGACCTCTGGCGCGTTAAACATACAATGGACAGAGATTACACATTTTTCTCCCCGGTGCATGCATCCTATTCTAGAATAGATCTAGCATTAGCAGACAAGTGGACTCGACAGTCCATCCATAAAATCTCCATTCTCCCCATGTCCTGGTCGGATCACTCCCCACTATACATCGAATGGGATATAAATAGTAGAAAGGTTACCCCGGCCCCCTGGCGCTTAGGTAAACTCAGTCTTCTTCAGCCGGAGACCACGCAGGCGATCCAAACCACCTTGGATTATTATCTTTCTGAGAACTCTCCTCAGGAGACATCTATCTTCACATTCTGGTGCGCCCTCAAAGCAGTGGGTGGTCTTCTGTATACCGGCGGTCGGGCTCCCGGCGCTCAGTATACCGGCGCCGGGAGCCCGACCGCCGGCATACCGACACTTATTTTCCCTCGTGGGGGTCCACGACCCCCATAGAGGGAGAATAAAATAGTGTGGCGCGCGTAGCGCGCCACCGTGCCCGTAGCGTGGCGAGCGCAGCGAGCCCGCAAGGGGCTCATTTGCGCTCGCCACACTGTCGGTCAGCCGGCGGTCGGGCTCCCGGCGCCGGTATGCTGGGCGCCGGGAGCCCGACCGCCGGCCAGTCGTAGTGAACCCAAAGCAGTAACACGAGGGACGGCGATTCAAACAGCGGCTAAGCTTAAAAGGGCATATCGTAAGAAATTTGAACAAGCTGAGCTCACAGTCGCTTCCCTGGAGAGTTCTCACAAGGCACATCCACACGATAAAGCCCTCCTTAAGTCATTGAAAGAAGCAAGGGAGGCGGTAAATGTTTTCTATCTAGCGGAGGTCCAACGCAACCTACAGAGACTGAACTAAAAATGTTATGTTTATGGCAACAGGGCTGGTAGACTACTGGCGAGGAAGCTGAGGGGTAAGAAGGTGAAAGAAAAAATCCATATTGTCCACTCAGATAGGGGTAAGAGAGTCTACGATCCTGACGAAATTGCAAATGTCTTTGCATCCTATTACTCTAAATTATACAACTTGAAGGGGGATTCTTCTACTTTTCAACCTACAGGCATAGATGTTCAGAATTTTCTGAGTAATTTTCCTCTCCCCTCGCTGTCGTCGGAGTCTTGTAGCTCACTCAGTGCGCCTTGGACTTTAGCCGAAGTTGAAAAGGCTATTGACTCCCTTCCAGCGGATAGGGCCCCGGGACCCGATCGTTACCCTTCTGGTTTCTATAAATCCTTTAAGGAGAACTTGGCCCCGATGCTCTTGTCAGTGTTTAATGAAGCCTCAGAGGCTGGCCACTTCCCCAAAGAGATGCTGGAAGCTCAAATCATCACCATTCCCAAATCGGGAAAAAGCCCTACCTCAGTCCAAAATTTTAGACCAATTGCTTTATTAAATACGGATCTAAAAATTTATGCCAAATTAATTGCTAACCGTATCAGTCCCCTTCTCCCTTCCCTTATCAACCCTGATCAAGTGGGCTTCGTCTTAAACCGACAGGCCCCGGATAATACGCGTAGGGTGATTAAGGTTATTGAACATTCTGCCTGTAGTAGAGAACCCCTCCTAGTTTTGTCTCTGGACGCCGAAAAGGCGTTCGATAGATTGAACTGGGATTTTATGAGATTAACTCTGGACAAATTTGGCTTCTCTGGAAGGATCTTAGACTCTATCCTGGCTCTCTATTCCACACCCAGTGCGCGGGTCTTTGTTAACGGATGCCTTTCTTTACCCTTCAATATTTCTAATGGCACGCGACAGAGCTGTCCGCTATCTCCTCTTATTTTTACGTTGGCGATAGAACCCTTGGCTGCTTGCATTAGATCCCGGGACTCGATTAGTGGCCCTGTTATAGGGGGCATTTCCCACAAAATTAGTTTGCGGACTATATTCTGCTATGTCTTTCTGACCCTGAGGCTTCCTTGCCAGTTTTTCATGACGTCCTTCAAAGTTATTCGGATGCTTCTTTTTATAAATTAAATACAAATAAAACTGAAGCCCTCCCACTCAATATATCTCCGACTGTGGTCTCTAGGTTGAAGGATTCGTATAAATATAACTGGAAGTCCTACTCTTTGAGATATCTAGGGATTAATTTAACCAGAGAAGATAATATGATTGAGTGTAATTATGCCCCGTTATTAAAAGTGTTTACGGAGGTGACTGGGGAGTGGATGCTACAGGAAGTGTCTTGGTTGGGTAGGATTGCTGCTGCCAAGATGGTCCTATTGCCGAAATTAATGTACCTGTTTCGCGCCATACCAAGGCCCCTTCCCAAACTCTTCTATAATAAATTTAATCAGGTCCTGATCAGCAGGGGTGTATCTACCTATTGGCTAGGATGGCACTCGCCAGGGGCGCCAGGCAAGAAGGGGGTGCCGCCTGGCTGTGCCACCCGCGGCCAAAGGATAGAAAAGCAGTACTGTCAGACTGTACCTGGTGAGTCTGTTACTGCTGGAGTGGCGCTGGTGTCCGGCAGCACCGCACTTGTAATCAGACTCAATATAAACTACAGCTCCCAGCAGCCCTTGTTGCTGGGAGCTCCTGGCAGCAAGGGCTGCTGGGAACTGTAGTTTATTGTGAGTCTGATTACAAGTGCGGTGCTGCTGGACACTAGTCTGATCACTAGTGCAGTGCGGTGCTGACGGACGCGCGGCAGTAACAGACTGTCACCAGGTACACAGCAATTGTTATATAGCACAGTGCTATAGATCTATTTGTTGTTGAAGATAATAAAAAAGTGTCAGTGTTTGGGAGAAGGGACTGTAGTACCTGGAAAACTACACAATGTTCATGCATGTTAGATGTAAGTAAGTAGTAAGTAAGCGAAAACTTTAACTTTTTGAGTGTAATAAAGAAAATACATATCTTACCTATTTCAAGGCCATGTTCACGGAAATGTATATCAGTTAATTGTATAATTGATCCTTTTATCTTGGAAGTGATGGCAACCTGATGCTTTTTTCTAACAGGAAGCACTTCTACCATCCAACTAATGGTGTTTGGTTAATGGCTAGGTCCATTTGAGGCTCATCTCACAGCATCTCATTAGCATTTCATTCAGGATGCAGTCAAGATGCCGGCATTTGGCATCCCGGCGGTCGGAAAGCTGACGCCAGCATCCCGAAATTGCTCGGAATGCTGATGCTGGCATCCCAACATAGATAGCGATGCAGAATGCTAATATCCGGATTGAGTTTGTGCCAAAGTCTCCACTGGCAAGCCACGTGGGAGGTTTAGGGTTAGGCTGCGAGGGCGGGAGGGCTAAGGTTAGGCTGCATGGAGGGAGATTAGGAAGGGTGGGTTAGGGTTAGGCAGCACTGAAAAGGCTTTTGGGGGGGTATGGGTTAAGGTCAGGCTGTGTGAAAGGTGGGTTAGGGGGAGGGATGGTGTAACGTGAATACGAGACACTTTTGTGCGGTGTAATGTGAATGAGGGACACTAGTGTGTGGCATAATTTGGATTGGAAGTACTATTGTGTCCACGCCCTTCCCCCACAAAACCATGCCCCATTTCCAATACTCACACCTTATTCCAAATGTGTGTAGGGGGGGTGGGGCGCCAACCCCTTACTTTGCCAGGGGCGCTCGGACCCCCTAGATACACCCCTGCTGATCAGATATGTGTGGGGAGGCTCTAGACCGAAAATTGCAAAAAAAACTCTTATTCTGCCCAAACTGTCTGGTGGGGTAGCTTTCCCAGATATAGAAAAATACCATGCTGCATGTCTGATGAGTCAGTCTAGAGACTGGTTCGACACCTCGAGTCTGAAACCTTGGGTTATCCTGGAAGCTTCATGCTTAGACGCTGTTTCTCTCCCTGATTTGTTTTGGTTACCACTGTCTGCTGCTCGGAGTAGGGCCGGTTCCTGCAAGTCTATTAAAACGACCCTAGATTCATGGCATAAACTAGTGCTCTCTTCGGAAGAGATTAATTTACCTGCCCCCTGCCTGTCGTTATCTGCTCTTATGTCATCGATTCCTAATGTCTCCCTAGAGGAGCGGATTCGGAAGGGGCTTTCCACTGTGGGTGATTTATTTGTAGGAGACGTCTTGATGTCCTTTTCTCAATTGCAAGAGAGATTTGGGATTCGGACTCAAGATTTTTTCAAATACCTGCAGGTGAGAAGTTGGTTACACTCATTTACTCCCTCACATCTCCACAAACCTTCTCTTCCGGCTTATATTATAAGCCGATTGGAGTCGTCCTCGCATAAATATGGGATTACGTGGTGGTACCAATTTCAATTGACAAATGGCCCACAGACAAAATTAAAAGCTCAGACTTTATGGGAAAGAGACTTGAATAGGTCCTTTGTTGATGCAGATTGGGACAGTATATTTAGATCTTGTTTTAAAGTCTCCAAATGTGTTAACCACTCCGAAATGTTCTACAAGCTTATACAGAGGGCCTACTTCACCCCTGAAAGACAACACAGGATCTGGCCTTCACAATCTAAATCATGTTGGAGGAAATACGGCTCTACGGGGGATATCTTTCATATCTTCTGGGCATGCCCTCATATACAACCACTTTGGAGAGAAGTTTTAAATATGGCTAGCATAGTGTTAGGGCTCAACATCCCCCTGGACCCAGCTCTAGCGCTATTCCATTTATACGTTGATCGCCTCTCCGCAGGTGATCGATACGTCTTGGGGCATATCTTGATAGCCACTAAAGCTGCTATAGCACAATTGTGGAAGTCTGAGAATATTCCTACCTTAGCGTTTATTCAAAATAAGATTCACAATCATTTCATTTTCGAAACAGCGGAGGCTAAATATTCCTCCTCGGCTAACTCTATCCACCTGAAATGGTTAGGATGGTCCGATTATAGGAGTAGAGAAGGTAGGCTAACCGTTTATAGCTCTCCAATTGATGTGTCTGTGCTTTACCCCACCTAGATTGACCTTTACAAGAATGTTGTGTTATCAGGTATTTTCTAAGTTTAATGTATTTTAGTCCTTATTGTTTTTTCTTCTTCCATGTCTTTTCTCAGTGCTTTCTCCTTTTCTTGTATCTGAACGCCTAATGTAGCCAATTGTATATTCATCCGACTGTGCGTTGTTTGTATTTTGCATATGGTAACCATTCCGGACTTCCCCTGTGTTTCCCTTACCTCTTTTTTCTGTTCCCCATTTCTGTGTGTAAACTCTTCAATAAAAATTTAATGTTTAAAAAAAAGAATTGGTCTGACCGAGCTGTCCGGCTTCGGAACTACAAAGAGGCTTGAATAAAACCCTTCTCCTTGTTGTGACAAGGGAACCAGGACAATGACTTGATCCTGACATAATTTTTGTATTGCTGCTGCTACTACTTCCCTGTCTGGAAGAGAAGCTGGTAAGGCCGATTTGAAAAATCAGCATGGGGGAACGTCTTGAAACTCCAGTTTGTACCCATGGGACACAATTTGTAAGATCCACGGGTCCAGGCCAGATTGAACCCAGAACTCACTGAAAAGTTTCAGACGTGCCCCCACCTGAGCGGACTCCCGCAAGGGAGCCCCAGCATCATGCTGAAGATTTGGCAGAAGCAAAGGTTGATTTCTGCTCCTGTGATCCTGTAGACGCTGCAGACTTTTTTCCTTTTCCCCTCCCTCTACCCGCAAAGAAAGGGGAACCTTTACCCTTTTTGTATTTATTGGGCCGAAAGGACTGCATCTGAGAGTGATGTGTCTTTTTTGCCGGCGCAGGAGCATAAGGCAAGAATGTCGACTTACCTGCGGTAGCCGCAGAAACTAAAGCATCCAGCCCATCTCCAAACAAGGCCTCACCTTTATACGGGAGAGCCTCCATATTTCTTTTGGAATCTGCGTCAGTATTCCATTGGCGAATCCACAACGCCCTCCTTGCTGAAATAGCCATGGTAGCGGCTTTTGATCCCAAGAGCCCAATATCTTTCATGGCTTCTAGAAAATACGCAGCAGCGTCTTTGATATGACCCAACGTTAGGAGAATCTCGTCTCTATCTATTGTGTCAATCTCTGATGACAAGTTTTCTGACCACTTTTCAATAGCACTACTCACCCACGCACAGGCAATGGTAGGTCTGACTAGTGTCCCATTGGCCACATAAATAGATTTTAACGTAGTCTCTACTTGCGGTCTGACGGTTCCTTTAGGGAAGCCGTCCCAGGCGCAGGGAGAATCACCTTTTTTGTTAATCGTGACAGGGCACTGTCTAAAACGGGGGGTGACTCCCACCTTTTCCAGTCCTCTGCCAGGAAGGGATAAGCTACCTGAATTATTTTGGGAATCTGAAATTTCTTTTCAGGGTTTACCCAGACTCCCTCAAAGAGAGTGTTTAGCTCATGAGATGGAGGAAAAGTTACGTTAATTTTCTTTTCTTTATAAAAGTAAGCCTTCTCCTGAGGTAAAGGAGGGGGTTCTGTAACTTCTAAGACCTCCTTTATAGCAACAATCATGTACTGAATGTTTTTCGCTAATTTTGGATCTATTCCCCTGGAATCACTAGTGTCGACACAGGAATCAGAGTCCGTGTCGGTATCAGTTTGTACTACTTGTGCAAATGACCTTTTATGTGACCCAGAGGGGTCCCCTGTGGATAAAAAAGCAGAACTACTAACAATCACATCTTCCACGGATTTTCTCCAGGTTTCTGCATGAGACTCAGACTTATCCAATCTCTTACTGATATGATTCACACTATCACATAATTCTTTCACCCATGCAGGCTCGTGGTGTGCCGGCAGCGCCACCACATTACAACTCTGTGTCCCTAAAATTGCTCCCTCAGGGGAAAAGCTCCCTGCCTCAGACATGTCACCACACGTACACAAACACCCCACATACACAACAGGGATTATAGGGGACAGACCCACAGTAAAATCTGTCAGAAGGACACGGAAAGGATTTGCCAGTTCACAACTCAGGGCCAATATAAAATCCCTGTGTAATATAAAAGGTCCACAGAGACCTGTAGCGCTTTTATAATGTCAAATTATACAATACAGCACCAATACACTGTGCCCCCCTTATTTACACACTGATACTTGGTTCAGAAGTGG
Organism: Pseudophryne corroboree; assembly: GCF_028390025.1. Classification (NCBI taxonomy): domain Eukaryota; kingdom Metazoa; phylum Chordata; class Amphibia; order Anura; family Myobatrachidae; genus Pseudophryne; species Pseudophryne corroboree. The sequence goes on from NC_086451.1 coordinate 415,803,959, forward strand.
AGGAGGACCAGCGTTTCTTCCCCTGCAGCCTGTGTGGAGAAAATGGCGCTGAGCAGTGATACTGGCTGACTGAGGAGGAACCCCGCCCCTGTAATGGCGTGTTTCCCCTCAGAATTTCTCACTAAAATATTTATACTGGCGGGGGTGTAGGATTTTGCCACGGCATAATATGCTACTTTTGCCAGTGAGAGTAGGTTTTCATGCTGCCCAGGGCGCCCCGCGCCCTGCTGTGCGCTGTGTATGGGTAGCATGTCCGCGCAGCGTTCCCGCTTGCTGCGTGGTACCTTGTGCCGTCACGATGACCGGAGGTCCCTCTTGCAGATCTCCGGTAATAATACTCACGCGTCTTCTGACTTCTGACTCTGTTAGGGGGGTGACGGCGTGCTGTGGGAGTGAGCGCATAGCCGCAGCTAGTGTTCAGTACCCTTCAGGAGCTAATGGTGTCCTGTCAGCAAGAAGCAGAGCCATGAAACTATTTAGGAAGTTGGTTCCTACTTCTTCCCCCTAAGTCCCATGAAGCAGGAGGACTGTTGCCAGCAGTCTCCCTGAAAATAAAAAACCTAACATAAAGTCTTTTCAGTGAAACTCAGTAGCGCTCCACTGGAGTGCGACCAGTCTGCCTGGGCACATTTTCGAAACTGAGGTCTGGAGGAGGGGCATAGAGGGAGGAGCCAGTTCACACTCTAGAAAAGTCTTAAAGTGCCCATGGCTCCTGCGAAACCGTCTATACCCCATGGTCTGTGAGACTTTACATGCTGCAGCCCTTGTAGTTCTGTATAAGAATCTTCTTCTTTTTCTTCAAAACAAAGCTATCAATAGGCTGCCTGAGGCAGCCCCCAGTTAAGTGCCTGTGTAGTGCACGGCACCAAATTACAAACTGAGCTCCTGTGCACGGAGGTGGGGTTATAGAGGAGGCGGCGCTGTGCATCTTGGGAACAGTCAAAAGCTTTGAGCCTGTTGGTGCCTCGGATCAAGATCCTATTCTACACCTCTACACCCCGATGTTAATCCTTGTGGAGCCCAGTGTACCCCGCAGCAGAAATCCTAGCGTGCGATCAGGTCGGAATGACCCCCTGAGTTCTGAACAAAGTGAAGGTTGGTCCTGAGACCCTAGTCTGGCCGTGGATCTAGGGTATGAGGTAGGCAAATAATAAGAATTTACTCACCTGTAATTCTATTTCTCGTAGTCCGTAGTGGATGCTGGGTACTCCGTAAGGACCATGGGGATAATACCAAAGCTCCCAAACGGGCGGGAGAGTGCGGATGACTCTGCAGCACCGAATGAGCAAACTCAAGGTCCTCCTCAGCCAGGGTATCAAACGTATAATTTTGCAAACATGTTTGACCCCGACCAGGTAGCAGCTCGGCAAAGTTGTAAAGCCGAGACCCCTCGGGCAGCCGCCCAAGAAGAGCCCACCTTCCTCGTGGAATGGGCTTTTTCTGATTTAGGATGCGGCAGTCCAGCCGCAGAATGTGCAAGTTGAATCGTGCTACAGATCCAGCGAGCAATAGCCTGCTTAGAAGCAGGAGCACCCAGCTTGTTGGGTGCATGCAGGATAAACAGCGAGTCAGTTTTTCTGACTCTAGCCGTCCTGGAAACATAGATTTTCAGGGCCCGGACTACGTCCAGCAACTTGGAATCCTCCAAGTCCCGAGTAGCCGCAGGCACCACAATAGGTTGGTTCAAATGAAACGCTGATACCACCTTAGGGAGAAACTGGGGACGAGTCCTCAATTCTGCCCTGTCCATATGGAAGATCAGATAAGGGCTTTTACATGACAAAGCCGCCAATTCTGACACACGCCTAGCCGAAGCCAAGGCCCAAAAGCATGACCACTTTCCACGTGAGATACTTCAACTCCACGATCTGAAGTGGCTCAAAACAATGTGATTTTAGGAAATCCAACACTACGTTGAGATCCCAAGGTGCCACTGGAGGCACAAAAAGGGGCTGAATATGCAGCACTCCCTTAACAACGTTGGAACTTCAGGCAGCTTCTTTCCTAGCCTTTAACAGCGTAAGAATCACTTCATCTGGAACGCCCTTTTCCGTTAGGATCCGGCGTTCAACCGCCAAGTCTTCAAACGCAGCCGCGGTAAGTCTTGGAACAGACAGGCCCCTGCAGTAACAGGTCCTGTCTGAGAGACAGAGGCCATGGGTCCTCCAAGATCATTTCTTGTAGTTCTGGGTACCAAGTTCTTCTTGGCCAATCCGGAACTACGAGTATAGTTCTTACTCCTCTCTTTCTTACTATCCTCAGTACCTTGGGTATGAGAGGAAGAGGAGGGAACACATAAACCGACTGGTACACCCACGGTGTCACTAGTGCGTCCACAGCTATCGCCTGAGGGTCTCTTGACCTGGCGCAATAATTTTTTAGCTTTTTGTTGAGGCGGGACGCCATTATGTCCACCTGTGGCCGTTCCCAACGATTTACAATCTGCGTGAAGACTTCTGGATGAAGTCCCCACTCCCCCGGGTGGAGGTCATGCCTGCTGAGGAAGTCTGCTTCCCAGTTTTCCACACCCGGAATGAACACTGCTGACAGTGTTAGCAAGTGATTCTCCGCCCATCGGAGAATCCTTGTGGCTTCTGCCAACGCCATCCTGCTTCTTGTGCCGCCTTGTCGGTTTACATGGGCGACAGCCGTGATGTTGTCTGACTGAATCAGCACCGGCTGGTTTTGAAGCAGGGGTTCTGCTTGACTTAGGGCATTGTAAATGGCCCTTAGGTCCAGAATATTTATGTGTAGGGAAGTCTCCTGACTCGACCATTGTCCTTGTGTGACTGCTCCCCAACTTCGGAGGCTTGCATCCGTGGTCACCTGGACCCAGTCCTGAATGCCGAATCTGCGGCCCTCGAGAAGATGAGCACTCTGCAGCCACCACAGCAGAGACACCCTGGCCCCGGGTACAGGGTGATCAGCCGATGCATCTGAAGATGCATTTCTCACTTGTCTAACAGATCCCACTGAAAATTCCTTGCATGGAACCTGCCGAAGGGAATTGCTTCGTAAGAAGCTACCATCTTTCCCAGGACTCGCGTGCAGTGATGCACCGACACCTGTTTTGGTTTCAGGAGGTCTCTGACCAGAGATGACAACTCCTTGGCCTTCTCCTCCGGGAGAAACACCTTCTTCTGTTCTGTGTCCAGAAACATGCCCAATATCAGCAAACGCGTCGTAGGAACCAGCTGCGACTTTAGGATATTCAGAATCCAGCCGTGCTGTTGTAGTACTTCCTGAGATAGTGCTACTCCGACCAACAACTGCTCCTTGGACCTCGCCTTTATAAGGAGATCGTCCAAGTACGGGATAATTATAACTCCCTTCTTTCGAAGGAGTATCATCATTTCGGCCATTACCTTGGTACATACCCTCGGTGCCCTGGACAGACCAAACGGCAACGTCTGGAATTGGTAATGGCAGTCCTGTACCACAAACCTGAGGTACTCCTGGTGAGGTGGGTAAATGGGGACATGTAGGTAAGCATCCTTGATGTCCAGTGACACCATAAAATCCCCCTCTTCCAGGCTTGCAATAACCGCCCTGAGCGATTCCATTTTGAACTTGAACTTCCTTATATAAGTGTTCAAGGATTTCAATTTTAGAATGGGTCTCACCGAACCGTCTGGTTTCGGTACCACAAACATTGTGGAAAAGTAACCTCGTCCCTGTTGCAGGAGAGGAACTTTGATTATTACCTGCTGGAGGTACAGCTTGTGAATTGCCGCCAGTACTACCTCCCTTTCCTTGGGAGTAGCTGTCAAGGCTGATTTGAGGTAACGGCGAGGGGGAGACGTCTCGAACTCCAGCATGTATCCCTGAGATACCTTGTAGAACCCAGAGATCCACCTGTGAGCGAACCCACTGGTCGCTGAAGTACTGGAGACGGGCCCCCACCGCACCTGGCTCCACCTGTGGAGCCCCAGCGTCATGCGGTGGACTTAGTGGAAGCAGGGGAGGATATTTGTTCCTGGGAACTGGCTGTTTGGTGCAGCTTTTTCCCTCTACCCCTGCCTCTGGGCAGAAAGGACGCGCCTCTGACCCGCTTGCTTTTCTGAGGCCGAAAGGACTGTACTTGATAATACGGTGCTTTCTTAGGCTGTGAGGGAACCTGAGGTAAAAAAGTCGACTTCCCAGCTGTTGCTGTGGATACGAGGTCCGAGAGACCGTCCCCAAACAATTCCTCACCCTTATAAGGCAAAACCTCCATGTGCCTTTTAGAATCAGCATCACCTGTCCACTGCCGAGTCCATAATACTCTTCTGGCAGAAATGGACATTGCATTAATTCTAGATGCCAGCCGGCAAATGTCCCTCTGTGCATCTCTCATATATAAGACTACGTCTTTAATATGCTCTATAGTTCGCAAAATAGTATCTCTGTCAAGGGAATCAATGTTATCTGACAGGGAATCAGACCATGCTGCTGCAGCACTACACATACATGCTGAAGCAATAGCAGGTCTCAGTATAGTACCTGAGTGTGTATACACAGACTTCAGGATAGCCTCCTGATTTCTATCTGCAGGCTCCTTTAAGGCGGCCGTATCCTGAGACGGCAGTGCCACCTTTTTTGATAAGCGTGTGAGCGCCTTGTCCACCCTAGGGGATGTCTCCCAGCGTAACCTATCCATTGGCGGGAAAGGGTACGCCATTAGTAACCGCTTAGAAATCACTAGTTTCTTATCTGGGGAACACCACGCTTCTTCACACAATTCATTTAACTCATCAGATGGGGGAAAAGTCACTGGCTGCTTTTTCTCCCCAAACATAATACCCTTTTTTGTGGTAACCGGGTTAATGTCAGAAATGTGCAACACATTTTTCATTGCCGTAATCATACATCGGATGGCCCTTGTGGATTGTACATGTGTCTGCCATCTGAGGTAGCGGGCGTTTTTGAGCCCCTGATGGCCTCTGAGACGTTTGGGCAGGCGCGGGCTGAGATGCCGGCTGTCCCAAAGCTGTTACGTCATCGAACCTTTTATGCAAGGAGTTGACACTGTCGGTTAATACCTTCCACATACCCATCCACTCTGGTGTCGGCCCCGCAGGGGGCGACATCACACTTATCGGCTCCTGCTCCGCCTCCACGTAAGCGTCCTCATCAAACATGTCGACACAGCCGTACCGACACACCGCACACACACACAGGGAATGCTCTGACTGAGGACAGGACCCCACAAAGTCCTTTGGGGAGACAGAGTATGCCAGCACACACCACAGCGCTATATAACCAGGGATTTACACTAAAGTGAGTGATTTTTCCCTATAGCAGCTTATTATACACAGTTTGCGCCTAAATTTAGTGCCCCCCCTCTCTTTTTTACCCTTGAAGCCTGGAAACTGCAGGGGAGAGCCTGGGGAGCTGCCTTCCAGCGGAGCTGTGAAGAGAAAATGGCGCCCGTGTGCTGAGGAAGATAGCCCCGCCCCTTTCTCGGCGGACTTCTCCCGCTTTTTTATATGCTTTATGGCGGGGGATTATGCACATATACAGTTTATTAGCTGTATTATGTGCTATTTTGCCATGTAAGGTACTCTAATTGATGCCCACGGCGCCCCCCCCCTGCGCCCTGCACCCATCAGTGACCGGAGTGTGTGGTGTGCAGAGGGAGCAATGGCGCACAGCTGCAGTGCTGTGCGCTACCTTAATGAAGACCGGAGTCTTCAGCCGCCGATTTTCAACTTCTCTTCGGTTCTTCTGGCTCTGCAAGGGGGACGGCGGCGCGGCTCCGGGACCGGGCGACCGAGGACTGGGCCTGTGTTCGATCCCTCTGGAGCTAATGGTGTCCAGTAGCCTAAGAAGCCCAAGCTAGCTGCAAGCAGGTAGGTTCGCTTCTCTCCCCTCAGACCCACGTAGCAGTGAATCTGTTGCCAGCAGATCTCACTGAAAATAAAAAATCTAACAAATACTTTCTTTCTAGGAAGCTCAGGAGAGCCCCTAGAGTGCATCCAGCTCTGGCCGGGCACAGATTCTAACTGAGGTCTGGAGGAGGGGCATAGAGGGAGGAGCCAGTGCACACCAGATGTAGTACCTAATCTTTCTTTTAAGAGTGCCCAGTCTCCTGCGGAGCCCGTCTATCCCCCATGATCCTTACGGAGTACCCAGCATCCACTAGGACGTCAGAGAAAGGTTGATTTCCCCGCTGTAGCCTGTGAGATCCATTTGTCCAATTCTGGACCTAACAAAGTATCTCCTACAAAAGGTATGGCCTCTACCGCCTTCTTGGATTCCGAATCCCCCTGCCAATCTCTGATTCATAAAATGCGCCTTGCCGACAGAGCAGACGCAGAAATACGAGACGCTATTCTAGTAGCGTCTTTTGCAGCTTGGCAGAGATAAGAGGCCGATTCGCGGATATGTTCCTCCAAACAGGAAAATCTCTTCCATCACCGCAGTGATTATCTGACCAGCCCAAGCTTTACTAACCCAAGCACTTACTAGCGCTGGTCTATGTGATGTTCCCGCTGCAACAAAAATGGACTTAAGTGCCGTGTCCAACCTACGGTCAGAAGCATCCTTTAGTGTAGCAACATAGGGAATAGGTAAAATTGTCTTCTTGGACAATCTACCTAAGGAAGCGTTTACCACTGGTGGGCTTTCCAATTTTGTCATAACTCCTAGCGGTTGGGGATAGTTAACAGTAAATTTCTTTGCCAATTGGAAACGTTTATCAGGCTGTTTCCAGGCCTGACCCATTTGTTTTGCAGTGTTTTGGGTATGAGGAATACTGCAGTCTGAGGTTTTTGAGACTCAAATCGAAATCTTCCAACTCCTTGACTTCTTCTTCCTTGAAGCCAAGGACCTGGTTTACTGCATCAATACGGGATTCTAATCCCTTCATGTCAGAATCTTCCTCTGAAGGGGAAATATCAACAATCGCCTCCCCCCACTTCCTGTCCTCATCTACCTACAGGCCCTCTTCTTCCTCCGACTCCTCCTGTACAACCTGAAGGGGTCGTTTAACGGACTTCCAGACAGGCTTTTCTACCTGCGAGGGAGGCGTAAGTCTAATCATAAATTCTTCCATGGTTTTAGAGAATCCCACAGCCCATTCCAGATGTTGCTTGCGAGACTCCACCATTTCTCTGGATAAATTAGTTAAGGCACTCCCCCACGAGGTAGTTGCCACTCCGCTCTCAGCCTGAGCGTCTAGTGCTAAACATGCGTCGCACACCCCAGTGCTGCCCACGCTTGTGCTCTTTTTGTCACATCTTGCACAAACATAGGACATTTTTGTGGGTTTTGATGGTGGTTTAGAGGCCATGGTTTAAGCACACGTTCACCCACACACACACACAACGACCAGCAGTTCTGTCACTCTATTTACTATAAAGAAACAGACTGTAAGGAGAAGGGAACAATGAAAATACTGAGGAGAGCACAGCTGGATCTGTGATGAAACAGTTGAATCTCATAAAGAATAACGATATTCTGTATCAACTTCTGGTTTACAAACCCCACACCACTGCTGTAATTGCAGGATGATTCAGGCTTGCCTGTCCCGTTGCTCCTCTTCCAATGCTTCTCCTATAGGACCTGTCTGCAGAGTCCCTTCAGAGATAGCATAATAGACAGAGAGACCTGAGATCAGCGAGTTGCTTTCTCCCCCCTGCTGCTGAGTGTGCCTAAATTAAGATCTAAAATGGCGGCTGCTTCAATTTTTAAGACACTTCAGTGAATGTTTATACAAATGACTGGGGGACGCGCCTTCTATAGAAGTAAACCGGGGTCTTACCTAATGTTTCCCCCCTACTCGATTAGCGCTCCCCCCTCTGCGGCACTCGTAGCGTTCTGTACCGCTAACCGCCTGACGGGACCTGCACTCACCCCTCCGTTCCATCGCTGGGATATTCGCGTCTCCGGCGGTATCACCTGACTGCCACCCTGCTGAGCGCGCTTACAGAGCAGGCACCACGTCCCCTTCTCTACAGGGGAAGGTACTCACTGTTGCCTCAGTGTGATCAGCGGATTCTTTGATACAGGATCTTGGTCACTGTTACTCCAAAGAGTAACTTCAAACCGTGGTCTCACCCTTAGCTGGGTAAGAGTAGGTTACTGTGCTTCACTTGGAAACTGCATAGGAGCCTGAGCTCCCTGAAGTGCTTCTTCCTCCGTAGCACAATTTTCAAAACAGGAGGGAGAGGGGCGTGAAGGGGAGGAGCCAGCTGTGCACTTCATTACATTTGCACATATTGTGCCACCTCCGGACTCCATTCTTCACACCCCATCTGTCTGACCTCCAGTGTCCCCTAGTGGATGACAGAGAAAAATCAAATAGGATGGACGACAGGGCAAAGCGCTTAAGTGCGATACCCATCTTGCAGAGGCAATAGCCAGCAAAAACAGGACCTTGGCAGTGAGCCATTTAAGGTCCGCCAACTCAAGAGGTTCAAATGGAGACTCTTGCAGGGCCTTTAGTACAACAGTCAAATTCCATGGAGCCACAGGAGGGACATAGGGAGGCCAATTCCTAAGTACACCGAGTGAAAGTATGAACATCAGGTATAGATGCAATTTTTCTCTGAAACCATACCAACAAGGCAGATATGTGAACCTTGAGGGTGGCCAGACGAAGACTTAGTTCAAGGCCTCGTTGCAGAAATGCCAGGATTCTGGACGTTCTGAATAGATATGCATAATTCTTATCAGCACACTGGGTAACGTAAGAATTCCACACTCTGTAATAAATCCGAGCAGATGCCGGTTTGCTACAGGTCAAGCGCCACCTCCACTATGATGGACTTCCACCCCGGGTACTGTGTTATTAAATGGGTTGTTAGACACCCGATTGGTATGCAGACGCCACGGTGGTCTAGTGGGATCCCTGCTCAGAGATAGTGTCCACGCCAGCGTCGCGACCCATCTCCCTAGGTCGTGGACAGAACATGATTTAATGGCGGGTCCTGCCTGGGGAACCCTCTTACCTTACCAGCCACGCGAACCAGGAGAGCATCTGCGACCGTGTGCCTAAGCCGGAGTGTCTCCACCGCAAGTACCCGGGAACTGAGACGCTGAAGTATGCAACGCCGCTAGGGAGGTGATGGAGCTGCAGCGCTGAATTGTCACTCTGACATACATCGCTGACAGCCCAGAGAAGAAATCTTCTTAGAAGCTTTTTCAGGGCTGCCCTCCTGTTAGGTGACCTGCTACTGCAGGCACCAACTCGAAACTGAGCTCCGATGCCTGGAGACGGGGTTTATAGAGGAGGCCCCAATGCATCCTGGGATAGCCTATAGCTTTGGCGTGTTGGTGACCCTGGATCAAGATCCACTCTACACACCGATGTTTTCCTGTGGAAACCAATGTATCCTGCTGCTGAATTTTCATGATTTAAATGGACACTGAGATTTGAATGGCAACAGTCATCACAATATATTTTATTAAAATTTAAATGGACAAGGGGTCATAAAGGATTAATATGCTAACCAGATAAAAATTTTTAGTAGTAACCAAATATTTTTATTCAGTTGTCCAGTAACACTGTTGGGGGTTCTGTCAATTTAAATTCTTGTTCTTAATTACTTGTCTGACTCAAGTAATTGCAGTGTGGGCCTGTTCTCTTAAGGCGATAACCTAACGTTCAATCAATGCTTCCGTTAATCTGAAATTTTACACTGCTAAGGTACACAGGATTTGTGGCTAGTATTTTAGCAATTGCAAAAATAGGATTTTAATACCTACCGGTAAATCCTTTTCTCTTAGTCCGTAGAGGATGCTGGGGAAGCTTCAAGACTTTTTTTAACCAATGTCTTATAAGATTTTTTTGTAGACAACAGTAGTTCGTTTTCCATCCTGATGTCAACATGAAAAAAAATAGGATTTTGGTACTTACCGGTAAATCCTTTTCTCCTAGTCCGTAGAGGATGCTGGGGACTCCAAAAGGACCATGGGGTATAGACGGGATCCGCAGGAGCTTGGGCACACTGAAAAGACTTAAGACTGGGTGTGAACTGGCTCCTCCCCCTATGCCCCTCCTCCAGACCTCAGTTATAGGAACTGTGCCCAGGAGAGACGGACATTTCGAGGAAAGGATTTTTGTGTAACTAAGGGCTACAAACATACAAGCCCACACCACAACCATACCGTACAACCGGAGTAACAGGAAACCAGATAACAGTATGAAAAAACTACAGCAACAAGCTGAAAACAGAAATACACAACCCGTGTATAAACTAAGCGAACCCACAAGAGAACACTGCAAGAAACAGTCCGCACTGGGACGGGCGCCCTGCATCCTCTACGGACTAGGAGAAAAGGATTTACCGGTAAGTACCAAAATCCTATTTTCTCTTACGTCCTAGAGGATGCTGGGGACTCCAAAAGGACCATGAGGTTTATACCAAAGCTCCAGACAGGGCGGGAGAGTGCGGACCACTCTGCAGCACCGACTGAGCAAATGCAAGGTCCTCATCAGCCAGGGTATCAAACTTATAGAACTTGGCAAAAGTGTTTGAACCCGACCAGGTAGCTGCTCGGCAGAGCTGTAAAGCCGAGACGCCCCGGGCAGCCGCCCAAGACGGGCCCACCTTCCTGGTAGAATGGGCTTTCACCGACTTCGGCACCGGTAATCTGGCCGAAGAATGAGCCTGCTGAATCGTACTACAAATCCAGCGTGCAATAGTCTGTTTTGAAGCAGGATGACCAATCTTGTTGGAAGCGTACAGGACAAACAGCGCCTCAGTTTTCCTGGCAACAGCCGTACGGGCGACGTAGATCTTCAAAGCCCTCACTACATCCAGAGACCTTGGAACTGCCACAGCATCCCTAGCCACCGGTACCACAATAGGTTGGTTAATGTGAAACGAGGAGACCACCTCTGGTAAAAATTGTTGACGAGTCCTCAATTCTGCCCTATCCGAATGAAAGATCAAGTACGGGCTCTTATGAGATAAGGCCACCAACTCAGACACCCGCCTGGCAGAAGCCAGCGCCAACAACATGACTACCTTCCAGGTGAGAAACTTCAACTCAACCTTACGCAAAGGCTCAAACCGGGAAGACATGAGAAACTGTAAGACCACGTCCAGATCCCATGGGGCCACAGGAGCCACAAACGGAGGATTGATATGCAAAACTCTCTTCACAAACGTCTGAACCTCTGGGAGGGCAGCCAATTCTCTTTGAAAGAAAATAGACAATGCAGAAATCTGCACCTTGATGGAGCCCAACTTCAGGCCTGCATCCACACCAGCCTGCAAAAAATGGAGAAAACGCCTCAAATTAAATTCTGCCGCAGGTGCCCTCTTAAACTCACACCAGGAAACATACTTCTTCCAAATACGGTGATAATGCTTCGCCGTAACCTCCTTCCTAGCCTTGAGGAAAGTAGGTATGACCTCTCCTGGAATACCTTTATGACCTAAAATCTGGCGCTCAACTTCCATGCCGTCAAACGCAGCCTCGGTAAGTCTGGAAACACGAATGGACCCTGCAACAACAGGTCCTCTCTTAGAGGAAGCGGCCAAGGATCTTCCACTAGTAATTCCTGAAGATCCGGATACCATGCCCTTCTTGGCCAATCTAGAACTACGAGAATCACCTGAACCCTTGCTCGCCGAATGATCCCCAGTACCTTCGGAATGAGAGAAAGTGGGGGGAACACATACACCAACTTGAACACCCACGGAGACACCAGGGCATCCACCGCACTGGCTTGGGGGTCCCTTGACCTGGAACAATACCTCGGAAGCTTCTTGTTGAGATGAGACGCCATCATGTCTATCAGAGGGAGTCCCCAACGCTTTGTCACTTCTGCAAACACCTCTTGATGAAGAGCCCACTCTCCCGGATGGAGATCGTGTCTGCTGAGGAAGTCTGCTTCCCAGTTGTCTATTCCCGGAAGGAAGACTGCTGACAGGGCGCTCAGGTGTTGTTCCGCCCAGCGAAGGATTCTTGTGGCCTCCGCCATTGCCGCTCTGCTCCTTGTGCCGCCTTGACGGTTGATATGTGCCACCGCTGTGATGTTGTCTGACTGTACCAGGACAGGTCGACCCTGAAGAAGGCTTCTTGCCTGTAGCAGGCCGTTGTAAATGGCTTTTATCTCAAGAACATTTATGTGTAGACCCGTTTCCTAGAACGACCATCTCCCCTGGAAGTACCTGCCTTGGGTGACTGCACCCCAGCCCCGGAGACTCGCATCTGTCGTCAGAAGTACCCAATCCAGGATACCGAACCGGCGTCCCTCTAGGAGGTGAGACCCCTGTAGCCACCACAGGAGGGAAATTCTGGCTCTGGGAGATAGACTTATCTTCCGGTGCATGTGCAGGTGAGACCCGGACCATTTGCTCAGCAAGTCCCACTGAAACACCCGGGCATGAAACCTGCCGAACGGAATGGCTTCATACGCTGCCATCATCTTCCCCAGAATGCGCGTACATTGATGGATGGACACAGTCTTCGGCCTCAGAAGTTCCCTGACCAACAACTGCAGTTCTAGAGCCTTTTCTTGTGGAAGAAAAACTCTCTGTAACTCCGTGTCCAGAATCATGCCCAGAAAAGACAGCCGGGTGGTCGGAATCAACTGAGATTTTGGTAAATTTAGCACCCAACCGTGCTGTCGAAGCACCGACAGCACCAAATCTACACTTCTTAGCAACCTTTCCTTGGACCTCGCCTTTATTAGGAGATCGTCCAAGTACGGGATAATTGAAACCCCTTGCTTGCGAAGGAGAACCATCATTTCTGCCATGACCTTGGTGAAAACCCTCGGGGCCGTGGAAAGGTCAAAAGGCAACGTCTGAAATTGGTAATGAGAGTCCTGTATCGCAAACCTGAGGAAGGCCTGATGCGAAGGAAATATCGGGACGTGTAAGTAGGCATTCTTTATGTCGACTGACGCCATACAATCCCCCCCTTCTAGGCTGGAAATCACAGCTCGAAGAGATTCCATCTTGAACTTGAAAACTTTCAAGTATGGATTGAAGGATTTTAGATTCAGAATCGGTCTGACCGAACCGTCCGGTTTCGGCACCACAAATAGGCTCGAGTAGAACCCCTCCCCACGTTGTGACGGAACTGGAACAATGACCTTCTGATGACACAATTTTTGTATCGCTGCCAACACCAGCTCCCTGTCCGGAAGAGACGCTGGTAAGGGCGAAACGAAAAACCGGTGAGGGGGCACCTCCCGAAACTCCAACTTGTATCCCTGAGATACAATCTCTAGGACCCAAGGATCGAGGCCTGAATGAATCCAGACCTGACTGAAGACTCGGAGACGGCCCCCCACCGGTCCGGACTCCCCCAGGGAAGCCCCAACGTCATGCGGTGGACTTGGTAGAGGCAGGGGAGGACTTTTGGTCCTGGGCGCCTGACACGGCAGGCGACTTCCTACCCCTTCCTTTACCCTTTGAAGCGAGGAAGGACGAACCCTTTCCACGCCTGTATTTATTAGGACGAAAGGACTGCATCTGCTGATGTGGTGCTTTTTTGAGCTGTGTGGGAACATAGGGAAGAAAAGAGTACTTACCCGCCGTCGCGGTAGAGACCAGGTCCGCCAAGCCGTCCCCGAACAAGACATTACCTTTGAAGGGTAAAGCTTCCACAGCTCTCTTGGAGTCGGCATCAGCATTCCATTGATGGATCCACAACGCCCTCCTTGCCGATATTGACATGGCATTGGCTCTTGATCCCAAGAGACAAACATCCCTCGCCACATCCTTCAGGTAATCTGCAGCGACCTTGATATAACCAAGAGTCAAAAGAACATTATCCTTATCAAGGGTATCCATATCAGTAGCTAAATTCTCAGCCCCATTTAGCAATAGCACTACTCACCCACACCGACGCCACCGCAGGTCTGAGCAATGCGCCTGTATTAGCGAAAATGGACTTCAGAGACGTCTCCAGCTTGCGATCCGCTGGATCCTTGAGAGCTGCCGTGTCCGGAGACGGAAGCGCCACCTTCTTAGACAAACGAGATAGAGCTTTGTCAACATTTGGAGACGATTCCCATTTTTCCCTGTCATCAGAGGGGAAAGGATACGCCATGTAAATCCTCTTTGGAATCTGCCACCTCTTATCCGGCGACTCCCAAGCTTTTTCACAAAGAGTATTCATTTCATGAGAGGGAGGAAACTTCACTTCTGGTTTTTTCCCTTTGAACAAACAAATCCTTGTTTCCTGCACCGCAGGTTCATCAGAAATGTGCAAAACATCCTTTATAGCCACAATCATGTACTGAATACTCTTCACTAAACGCGGATTCAAAGCCGCCTCAGAAAAATCGACCTCAGAATCAGAGTCCGTGTCGGTATCAGTATATACCACTTGAGTAAACGGCCGCTTTTGTGAGCCCGATGGGGTCTGTACCTGAGATAAAGCCTCCTCTATGGACTTCTTCCACACCTGCGTCTGTGACTCAGACTTATCTAACCTCTTTGATAAAGAAGCTACATTCGTATTGATTGTACTTAGTAACGTGAGTAAATCAGGTGTCGGCTGCACCGACAGACCTCAATCCAGACCCACAACCGCACCCCCAACAACCTCCTCCGGTGAATCACATTCAGCCTCAGACATGTCGACACGTTTAACCGACACATCGACACACACACCGAATGTCACAGCTAGGGGACAGGCCTACAGTGAGAGCCCAGAGAGAGAGACCCAGAGGGAGTATGCCAGCTCACACCCCAGCGCCTATATATCCCTATAGGGGATATATATGACCAGCGCTGCTTTAAAACCAAATAATGCAACACACTGCGCCCCCCCTGAGAAATCTCCACGTTACTTGCGAGGAGTGATCGGAGGTCCGGCCCAGCGTCTCCTTCAGCCGCGTGGAGGAGAGAAAAGATGGCGCTGTGAGCCGCGCGCTAAGCTCTGCCCCTTCCCGACGGGCTTCAGCGCGCCCAATTTGAAAATGCCGGCGGGGGCTGAGGAACGGTGCAGAGGCACAGAAAATGCTGCTGCCGGCTTCCCGGAGCCCAGTGACCTGCTGCCCAGGGCGCCCCCCCCCAGCGCCCTGTGAGTGCCGTCAGTGATGTGTGTGGGAGCATGGAGCGCAGCGTTACCGCTGCGCTGTACCTGGTCACCGAAGTCTTCTGCCGTCCTGAAGTCTTCTGATCTTCTCATACTCACCCGACTTCTTTCTTCTGGCTTCTGTGAGGGGGTGACGGCGTGGCTCCGGGAACAAGCAGCTAGGCGCACCAAGTGATCGAACCCTCTGGAGCTAATGGTGTCCAGTAGCCGAGAAGCAGTGCCCTTAAACTAAGTAGAAGTAGGTCTGACTTCTCTCCCCTCAGTCCCACGATGCAGGGAGCCTGTAGCCAGCAGGTCTCCCTGAAAATAAAAAACCTAACAAAAGTCTTTTCCAGAGAAGCTCAGGAGAGCTCCCTTAGTGAGTGTCCAGTCAGTCCTGGGCACAAAGTCTAACTGAGGTCTGGAGGAGGGGCATAGGGGGAGGAGCCAGTTCACACCCAGTCTTAAGTCTTTTCAGTGTGCCCAAGCTCCTGCGGATCCCGTCTATACCCCCATGGTCCTTTTGGAGTCCCCAGCATCCTCTAGGACGTAAGAGAAATCTTGTTTTGACGTGACAGTAAACAGAGCTTACATAAATTTTCTCATACGTCCTAGAGGATGCTGGGGACACCATAAGAACCATGGGGTATAGGCGGGATCCGCAGGAGACATGGGCACTTTAAGACTTTAAAAGGGGTGTGAACTGGCTCCTACCTCTATGCCCCTCCTCCAGACTCCAGTTATAGGAACTGTGCCCAGGGAGACGGACATTTCGAGGAAAAGGATTTAATTAATATTTAAAACTAAGGTGAGATACATACCAGCTCACACCTCAAACACGCCGTACAACATGGCATTCAACAACAACGCATGCAACGGCATGACCAACCTCAGCCACAGACTGACTGTACTTAACTCAACATGAGAGTAACCAAAACCAAACTGCAGATACAGCCCGCACTGGGACGGGCGCCCAGCATCCTCTATGGACTAAGAGAAAAGGATTTACCGGTAGGTATTAAAATCCTATTTTCTCATACGTCCTAGAGGATGCTGGGGATGCTTCAAGAACCATGGGGTTTATACCAAAGCTCTAGAACGGGCGGGAGAGTGCGGATGACTCTGCAGCACCGATTGAACAAACAAGAGGTCCTCCTCAGCCAGGGTATCAAACTTGTAAAACTTCGCAAAAGTGTTTGAACCCGACCAAGTAGCAGCTCGGCAAAGCTGCAATGCCGAGACCCCTCGGGCAGCCGCCCAAGAAGAGCCCACCTTCCTTGTGGAATGGGCTTTCACTGATTTTGGATGCGGCAATCCAGCCGCAGAATGAGCCTTCTGAATCGTGTTACAGATCCAGCGGGCAACGGTTTGCTTTGAAGCAGGAGCACCCAACTTGTTGGGCGCATATAGGATAAACAGCGAGTCAGTTTTCCTGACTCCAGCCGTTCGGGCTACATAAATCTTCAAAACCCTGACTACATCTAGTAACCTGGAATCCTCCAAGTCACGAGTAGCCGCAGGCACTACAATAGGTTGGTTCAAATGAAAAGATGACACCACCTTAGGCAGAAATTGGGGACGAGTCCGCAATTCTGTCCTGTCCGTATGAAAAACCAGACAGGGGCTTTTACATGACAAAACCGCCAATTCTGACACACGCTTAGCCGAAGCTAATGCCAATAGCATGACCACCTTCCACGTGAGATACTTTAGCTCCACGGTCTTAAGTGGTTCAAACCAGTGGGATTTCAGGAAACCCAACACCACGTTGAGATCCCAAGGTGCCACTGGTGGCACAAAAGGGGGCTGAATATGCAGCACTCCCTTAACAAACGTCTGAACCTCAGGCAATGAAGCAAGTTCTTTTTGAAAGAAAATGGATAGGGCCTAAATCTGGACCTTTATGGACCCCAATTTTAGGCCCATAGTCACCCCTGACTGTAGAAAGTGCAGGAAACGACCCAGCTGGAATTCCTCTGTAGGGGCCTTCCTGGACTCACACCAAGCAACATATTTTCGCCATATGCGGTGATAATGCTTTGCTGTCACGTCCTTCCTAGCCTTTATCAGCGTAGGAATAACTTCCTCCGGAATGCCTTTTTCCGCTAGGATCCGGCATTCAACCGCCATGCCGTCAAACGCAGCCGCGGTAAGTCTTGGAACAGGCAGGGCCCCTGTTGCAACAGGTCCTGTCTGAGAGGCACAGACCATGGGTCCTCTGTGAGCATTTCTTGCAATTCCGGGTACCAAGGTCTTCTTGGCCAATCCGGAACAATGAGTATTGTTCTCACTCCTCATCTTCTTACGATTCTCAGTACCCTGGGTATGAGAGGAAGAGGAGGGAACACATAGACCGACTGGAACACCCACGGTGTTGCCAGGGCGTCCACAGCTATCGCCTGAGGGTCTCTTGACCTGGCACAATACCGTTGCAGCTTTTTGTTGAGACGGGACGCCATCATGTCTACCTGTGGTAGTTCCCATCGATTTGTAATCTGAATGAAGACTTCTTGATGAAGTCCCCACTCTCCCGGGTGGAGGTCGTGCCTGCTGAGGAAGTCTGCTTCCCAGTTGTCCACTCCCGGAATGAACACTGCTGACAGTGCTTGTACGTGATTCTCCGCCCACCGAAGAATCCTGGTGGCTTCCGCCATCGCGACTCTGCTTCTTGTGCCGCCCTGGCGGTTTACATGAGCCACCGCGGTGATGTTGTCTGACTGAATCAGCACCGGTTGGTTGCGAAGCAGGGTCTCCGCTTGACTCAGGGCGTTGAATATGGCCCTTAGTTCCAGGATATTTATGTGCAGACAAGTTTCCTGACTTGACCACAACCCTTGGAAGTTTCTTCCCTGAGTGACTGCCCCCCACCCTCGGAGGCTCGCATCCGTGGTCACCAGGACCCAGTCCTGTATGCCGAATCTGCGGCCCTCGAGAAGGTGAGCACTCTGTAGCCACCACAGTAGAGACACCCTGGCCCTGGGGGACAGGGTGATCAGCCGATGCATCTGAATATGCGATCCGGACCATTTGTCCAACAGATCCCATTGAAAGATCCTCGCATGGAACCTGCCGAAGGGAATGGCTTCGTACGATGCCACCATCTTTCCCAGGACTCGCGTGCAGTGATGCACCGACACCTGTTTCGGTTTTAAGAGGTCTCTGACTAGAGTCACAAGCTCTTGAGCCTTCTCCGTCAGGAGAGACACCTTCTTCTGGTCTGTGTCCAGAATCATGCCCAGAAAGGGCAGACGCGTCGTAGGAATCAGATGCGACTTTGGGATATTCAGAATCCAGCCATGCTGTTGCAACACTTCCTGTGAGTGCGCTACGCTGATTTGCAACTGCTCCCTCAACCTCGCCTTTATGAGGAGATAGTCCAAGTATGGGATAACTGTGACTCCTTGCTTTCTCAGGATCACCATCATTTCTGCCATTACCTTGGTAAATATTCTCGGTGCCGTGGACAGACCAAACGGCAACGTCTGGAATTGGTAATGACAGTCCTGTACCACAAATCTGAGGTACTCCTGATGAGGCGGATAAATGGGGACATGCAAGTAAGCATCCTTGATGTCCAGAGACACCATAAAATCCCCCTCTTCCAGGCTTGCAATGACCGCTCTGAGCGATTCCATTTTGAACTTGAATCTTTTCAGATAAATGTTCAGGGACTTTAAATTTAATATAGGTCTGACCGAACCGTCCGATTTCGGTACCACAAACATTGTGGAATAGTATACCTTCCCCTGTTGAGGAAGGGGAACCTTTACCACCACCTGCTGGAGAAATAGCTTGTGAATTGTCGCTACCACTACTTCCCTTTCTATGGGGGAAGCTGGCAGGGCCGATTTTAGGTAACGTTGAGGGGGCATCACCTCGAATTCCAGCTTGTATCCCTGAGACACAATCTGTATAGCCCAGGGATCCACCTGTGAGAGAACCCACTGGTGGCTGAAATGTCGGAGACACGCCCCCACCGCTCCTGGCTCCACCCGTGGAGCCCCAGCGTCATGCGGTGGATTTAGTGGAAGCCGGGGAGGACTTCTGTTCCTGGGAACTAGCTGTAAGGTGCAGCTTTTTTCCTCTGCCCCTGCCTCTAGCAAGAAAGGAAGCACCTCTGACCTTCTTGCTTCTTTGTGATCGAATGGACTGCATTTGGTAATACGGTGCTTTCTTCGGTTGTGAGGGAATATATGGCAAAAAGTTTGACTTCCCAGCAGTAGCTGTGGAAACCAGGTCCGAGAGACCATCCCCAAACAATTCCTCACCCTTGTAAGGTAACACCTCCATGTGTTTTTTTGGAGTCGGCATCACCTGTCCACTGCCGAGTCCACAGGACCCTCCTGGCAGAAATTGACATTGCATTAATTCTAGAGCCCAGTAGGCAAATGTCCCTCTGGGCATCCCTCATATATAGGACAGTGTCTTTTATATGCCCCAGGGTCAGCATAATGGTATCCCTGTCTAAGGTATCCATTTCCTCAGACAGATTATCTGTCCACGCTGCTACAGCACTACACATCCACGCCGACACAATTGCCGGCCTCAGTAGAGTCCCTGAATGTGTATAAACAGATTTCAGGATACTTTCCTGCTTTCTATCTGCAGGATCCTTTAGGGTGGCCGTATCCTGCGACGGCAGGGCCACCTTCTTAGATAAGCGTGTCAGAGCTTTATCTACCCTAGGGGAGGATTCCCAGCGCACCCTGTCCTCTGGCGGGAAAGGGTACGCCATAAGTAACCTTTTGGAAATCAGAACTTTCTTATCTGGGGAATCCCACGCTTTTTCACATAACTCATTTAACTCATGTGAAGGGGGAAAAGTCACCTCTTGCTTTTTCTCCCCATACACTTGTCAGGGACAGGGTTTACCTCTGATATGTGTAAAATATCCTTCATCGCTATAATCATGTAACGTATAGCTTTTGTCATTTTTGGTTGCAATTTTGCATCATCGTCGTCGACACTGGAGTCAGAATCCGTGTCGACATCTGTGTCAACCATTTTGGATAGTGGGCGCTTTTGAGACCCTGAGGGCCTCTGCGCTGTAGGATCAGGCATGGGTTGAGACCCTGACTGGCCCGAGGTATCAGCTTTATCCAACCTTTTATGTAAGGAGTTTACATTATCATTTAACACCTTCCACATGTCCATCCAATCAGGTGTCGGCACCGTCGGCGGCGACACGTCAGTCAACTGCACTTGCTCTGCCTCCACATAGCCCTCCTCGTCAAACATGTCGACACACGCGTGCCGACACACCACACACACACAGGGGAAGCTCTAAATGAGGACAGGACCCCCACAAGGCCTTTTGGAGAGTATACCAGCACACACCCCAGCGCTATATAACCCAGGGACTACACAGTAACTTAGTGTTTACCCAGTAGCTGCTGTATTATGATTTATGCGCCTAAATTTATGTGCCCCTCCTCTCTTTTTTACCATTCTACCGTGATTCTGCAGGGGAGAGCCTGGGGAGCTTCCTCTCAGCGGAGCTGTGGAAGGAAAATGGCGCTGGTGAGTGCTGAGGAAGAAGGCCCCGCCCCCTCAGCGGCGGGCTTCTGTCCCGCGATTTCTTGTAAAATAAATGGCGGGGGCTCATACATATAACAGTGTGCCACTGTTTATATGCAGCATTCGCCAGGAGGTAACAATTGCTGCCCAGGGCGCCCCCCCCTGCGCCCTGCACCCTACAGTGACCGGAGTGTGTGGGTTAGTGTGGGCGCAATGGCGCACAGCTGCAGTGCTGTGCGCTACCTCATGTGAAGACAGAAGTCTTCTGCCGCCGATTTCGATGTCTTCTCCGCTTCTGCCAGCTTCTGTCTTCTGGCTCTGCGAGGGGGACGGCGGCACGGCTCCGGGAACGGACGACATGGTCAGGTCCTGTGTTCGATCCCTCTGGAGCTAATGGTGTCCAGTAGCCTAAGAAGCGCAACCTAGCCGCAGTTAGTAGGTTTGCTTCTCTCCCCTCAGTCCCTCGTAGCAGAGAGTCTGTTGCCAGCAGAAGCTCTCTGAAAATAAAAAACCTAACTAAAATACTTTCTTATTAGCAAGCTCAGGAGAGCTCACTAAAAGCACCCAGCTCTGTCCGGGCACAGATTCTAACTGAGGTCTGGAGGAGGGGCATAGAGGGAGGAGCCAGTGCACACCAGATAGTACTAAATCTTTCTTTAGAGTGCCCAGTTTCCTGCGGAGCCCGCTATTCCCCATGGTCCTTACAGAGTCCCTAGCATCCACTAGGACGTCAGAGAAACAAAGATTCTGTTTTCCTGACCCTAGCCGTTCTGGCTACATAAACCTTCAAAGCCCTGACCACATCAAGTAACTCGGAATCCTCCAAGTCAGTAGTGACCTCAGGCACCACAATAGGTTGGTTTATATTAAAGGATGAAACCACTTTTGGCAGAAATTGTGGACGGGTCCGCAATTCTGCTCTATCCGCATGGAAAACCAGATAGGGGCTTTTATGTGACAAAGCCGCTAATTCAGACACACGCCTAGCCGAAGCCAATGCTAGTAGCATGACCACCTTCCACGTGAGATATTTAAATTCCACCCTTTTTGAGTGGTTCAAACCTGTGGGATTTCAGGAAACTCAACACCACGTTAAGATCCCAAGGTGCCACTGGAGGCACAAAAGGGGGCTGAATATGCAGCACTCCCTTTACAACGTCTGAACTTCAGGCAGAGAAGCCAGCTCTTTTTGAAAGAAAATGGATAGGGCCGAAATCTGGATCTTAATGGAACCCAATTTTAGGCCCAAAGTCACTGCTGACTGTAAGAAGTGAAGGAAACGGCCCAGCTGGAATTCCTCCGTAGGGGCATTCCTGGCCTCACACCAAGCAACATATTTTCGCCCTATACGGTGATAATGTTGAGCTGTCACGTCCTTCCTAGCCTTTATCAGCGTAGGAATGACCTCATCTGGAATGCCTTTTTCCGCTAGGATCCGGCGTTAAACCGCCATGCCGTCAAACGCAGCCGCGGTAAGTCTTGTAACAGACAGGGCCCTTGTTGCAACAAGTCCTGTCTTAGAGGAAGAGGGTCCTCTGTGAGCATTTCTTGCAGATCTGGATACCAAGTCCTTCTTGGCCAATCCGGAACAATGAGTATTGTTCTCACTCCTCTTTTTCTTATGGGTATGAGAGGAAGAGGAGAAAATACATAGACCGACTGGAACACCCACGGTGTCACTAGTGCGTCTACAGCTATCGCCTGAGGGTCCCTTGACCTGGCGCAATATCTTTTTAGCTTTTTGTTGAGGCGGGACGCCATCATGTCCACCTGTGGCAGTTCCCACCGACTTGCAATCTGCGTGAAGACTTCTTGATGAAGTCCCCACTCCCCCGGGTGGAGGTCGTGCCTGCTGAGGAAGTCTGCTTCCCAGTTGTCCACTCCCGAAATGAACACTGCTGACAGTGCGCTTACGTGATTCTCCGCCCAGCGAAGAATTCTGGTGGCTTCTGACTGAATCAGAACCGGTTGGTCGCGAAGCAGGGTCTCCGCTTGACGTAGGGCGTTGTATATGGCCCTTAGTTCCAGGATCTTGATGTGAAGGCAAGTCTCCTGACTTGACCACAGACCTTGGAAATTTCTTCCCTGTGTGACTGCTCCCCACCCTCGGAGGCTTGCATCCGTGGTCACCAGGACCCAGTCCTGAATGCCGAATCTGCGGCCCTCGAGAAGGTGAGCACTCTGCAGCCACCACAGGAGAAACACCCTGGCCCTGGGGGATAGGGTGATTAACCGATGCATCTGAAGATGTGATCCGGACCACTTGTCCAGTAAGTCCCATTGAAAGGTCCTCGCATGGAACCTGCCGAAGGGAATGGCCTCGTATGATGCCACCATCCTTCCCAGGACTCGAGTGCAGTGATGCACTGACACCTGTTTTGGTTTTAATAGGTTCCTGACCAGTGTCATGAGCTCCTGAGCTCTCTCTATCGGGAGATAAACCCCTTTCTGGTCTGTGTCTAGAATCATGCCTAGGAAAGGCAGATGAGTCGTAGGAACCAACTGTGACTTTGGAATATTTAGAATCCAGCCGTGTTGCCGTTACACTTCCAGAGAAAGTGATACGCTGTTCAGCAACTGCTCTCTTGATCTCGCTTTTATGAGGAGATCGTCCAAGTACGGGATAATTGTGACACCTTGCTTCCGCAGGAGCACCATCATTTCCGCCATTACCTTGGTGAAGATTCTCGGGGCCGTGGAGAGACCAAACGGCAACGTCTGACATTGGTAATGACAATCCTGTACCGCAAATCTGAGGTACGCCTGATGAGGTGGATAAATGGGGACATGAAGGTATGCCTCCTTTATGTCCAGAGACACCATAAAATCTCCCCCTTTCAGGCTTGCGATGACCGCTCTTAGCGATTCCATCTTGAACTTGAACCCTTTCAGGTATATGTTCAGGGATTTTAAATTCAATATGGGTCTGACCGAACCGTCCGGTTTCGGGACTACAACATGGTCGAATAATAACCCCCTCCTTGTCAGTGGCGGAACAAGCAAGCGGTGGGCCCAGGTGCAACAAAATGCTTTGGGCCCCCCCCCCCCATCCCATCCAAGTCCACCCCATGGGCAGTGCGCGCCGTAGGCGCGCGCAAAAATACATAGTGGCGTGGCTTCGTGGGGAAGGGGTGTGTCCACAAGATAATACCAATTCATAAAACGGTGCACAGTAGTCTCCATTCTTCAAATTACGCCGCACAGTAGCACCACTACACCAGGTAGAGACCCTTTTACTCCTTACAGCGAACAGATTCCCCTTTTTACACATAACGGCAGACAGTGTGCACTTTTTACACATAACGGCAGACAGCGTGCCCTCGTTACACATAGCGGCAGACAGCATACACTTTTTACACAATGGCAGACAGCGTGCCCTCGTTACACATAGCGGCAGACAGCGTGCCCTCGTTACACATAGCGGCAGACAGCGTGCACTTTTTACACATTACGGCAGACAGCGTCCCCATTTTACACATTATGGCAGACAGCGTCCCCATTTTACACATTACGGCAGACACCATACACTTTTACACATAACGGCAGATAGCGTGCCCTTTTTACACATTACGGCAGGCAGATTCTACCTTTTTACACATAGCGGCAGGCAGATTCCCCATTTTTATACATAGCGGCAGGCAGATTCCCCATTTTTATACATAGCGGCAGGCAGATTCCCCATTTTTACACATTGCGGCAGGCAGATTCCCCATTTCTCTATCGTCCTAAGTGGATGCTGGGGTTCCTGAAAGGACCATGGGGAATAGCGGCTCCGCAGGAGACAGGGCACAAAAGTAAAGCTTTTACAGGTCAGGTGGTGTGTACTGGCTCCTCCCCCTATGACCCTCCTCCAGACTCCAGTTAGATTTTTGTGCCCGGCCGAGAAGGGTGCAATTCTAGGTGGCTCTCCTAAAGAGCTGCTTAGAGAAAGTTTAGCTTAGGTTTTTTATTTTACAGTGATTCCTGCTGGCAACAGGATCACTGCAACGAGGGACAGAGGGGAGAAGAAGTGAACTCACCTGCGTGCAGGATGGATTGGCTTCTTGGCTACTGGACATGAAGCTCCAGAGGGACGATCACAGGTACAGCCTGGATGGTCACCGGAGCCGCGCCGCCGGCCCCCTCGCAGATGCTGAAGCAAGAAGAGGTCCAGAATCGGCGGCTGAAGACTCCTGCAGTCTTCTAAAGGTAGCGCACAGCACTGCAGCTGTGCGCCATTTTCCTCTCAGCACACTTCACACGGCAGTCACTGAGGGTGCAGGGCGCTGGGGGGGGGGCGCCCTGGGAGGCAAATGAAAACCTTTAAAAAGGCTAAAAATACCTCACATATAGCCCCAGAGGCTATATGGAGATATTTACCCCTGCCTAAATGTACTAAATAGCGGGAGACGAGCCCGCCGAAAAAGGGGCGGGGCCTATCTCCTCAGCACACGGCGCCATTTTCTGTCACAGCTCCGCTGGTCAGGAAGGCTCCCAGGTCTCTCCCCTGCACTGCACTACAGAAACAGGGTATAACAGAGAGGGGGGGCATAATAAATGGCTATATATTAATATAAAAGCAGCTATAAGGGAGCACTTAATCATAAGGCTATCCCTGTCATATATAGCGCTTTTTGGTGTGTGCTGGCAGACTCTCCCTCTGTCTCCCCAAAGGGCTAGTGGGTCCTGTCTTCGTATAGAGCATTCCCTGTGTGTCTGCTGTGTGTCGGTACGTGTGTGTCGACATGTATGAGGACGTTATTGGTGTGGAGGCGGAGCAATTGCCAAATATGAGGATGTCACCTCCTAGGGGGTCGACACCAGAATGGATGCCTTATTTGTGGAATTACGGGATAGCGTCAACTCGCTTAAGCAGTCGTTTGCCGACATGAGGCGGCCGGACACTCAATTAGTGCCTGTCCAGGCGCCTCAAACACCGTCAGGGGCTGTAAAACGCCCTTTGCCTCAGTCGGTCGACACAGACCCAGACACAGGCACTGACCCCGGTGGTGAAGGTGACGAATCAACCGTATTTTCCAGAAGGGCCACACGCTATATGATTTTGGCAATAAAGGAGATGTTACATTTAGCTGATACTACAGGTACCACTAAACAGGGTATTATGTGGGGTGTGAAAAAACTACCAGTAGTTTTTCCCGAATCAGAAGAATTAAATGACGTGTGTGATGAAGCGTGGGGTGCCCCCGATAAAAAAACTGCTAATTTCCAAGAAGTTATTGGCTTTATACCCTTTCCCGCCAGAGGTTAGGGAGCGCTGGGAAACACCTCCTAGGGTGGACAAAGCGCTAACACGCTTATCAAAACAAGTGGCGTTACCCTCTCCTGAGACGGCCGCACTTAAAGATCCATCAGATAGGAGGATGGAAAATATCCAAAAAGGTATATACACACATGCAGGTGTTATACTACGACCAGCTATTGCGACTGCCTGGATGTGCAGTGCTGGGGTAGTTTGGTCAGAGTCCCTGATCGAAAATATTGATACCCTGGACAGGGACAATATTTTACTGTCGTTAGAACAAATAAAGGATGCATTTCTTTATATGCGTGATGCACAGAGAGATATCTGCACACTGGCATCACGGGTAAGTGCTATGTCCATTTCGGCCAGAAGAGCTTTATGGACACGACAGTGGACAGGCGATGCGTAGAGGGGTTATTTGGGGTCGGTCTATCGGATTTGGTGGCCACGGCTACGGCCGGGAAATCCACCTTTCTACCTCAAGTCACTCCCCAACAGAAAAAGGCACCGACTTTTCAACCGCAGCCCTTTCGTTCCTTCAAAAATAAGAGAGCAAAGGGCTATTCATATCTGCCACGAGGCAGAGGACGAGGGAAGAGACAGCAACAGGCAGCTCCTTCCCAGGAACAGAAGCCCTCCCCGGCTTCTACAAAAGCCTCAGCATGACGCTGGGGCTTCGCAAGCGGACTCGGGGGCGGTAGGCGGTCGTCTCAAGAATTACAGCGCGCAGTGGGCTCACTCGCAGGTAAATCCCTGGATCCTGCAGATAATATCTCAGGGGTACGGGTTGGAATTAGAGACAGAGCCACCTCGCCGTTTCCTGAAGTCTGCTTTACCAACGTCCCCCTCCGAAAGGGAGACGGTTTTGGAAGCCATTCACAAGCTGTATTCGCAGCAGGTGATAGTCAAGGTACCTCTTCTACAACAAGGGAAGCGGTATTATTCCACTCTATTTGTGGTACCGAAGCCGGATGGTTCGGTAAGGCCTATTCTAAATCTGAAGTCCTTGAACCTGTACATAAAGAAGTTCAAGTTCAAGATGGAGTCACTCAGAGCAGTGATAGCGAACCTGGAAGAAGGGGACTTTATGGTATCCTTGGACATCAAGGATGCGTATCTCCACGTTCCAATTTACCCCTCACACCAGGGGTAACTCAGGTTCGTTGTACAAAACTGTCACTATCAGTTTCAGACGCTGCCGTTTGGTTTGTCCACGGCACCTCGGGTCTTTACAAAGGTAATGGCCGAGATAATATTTCTTCTTCGAAGAAAAGGCGTATTAATTATCCCATACTTGGACGATCTCCTAATAAGGGCAAGGTCCAGAGAACAGCTAGAGATGGGTTTAGCACTATCTCAAGAGGTGCTAAAGCAGCACGGATGGATTCTGAATATTCCAAAATCCCAATTAATGCCGACAACTCGTCTGCTGTTCCTGGGGATGATTCTGGACACAGTTCAGAAAAAGGTTTTTCTTCCCGAGGAAAAAGCCAAGGAGTTATCTGACCTGGTCAGGAACCTCCTAAAACCAGGAAAGGTGTCTGTACATCAATGCACAAGAGTCCTGGGAAAAAATGGTAGCTTCTTACGAAGCAATCCCTTTCGGCAGATTCCATGCAAAGGGATCTGTTGGACAAATGGTCAGGGTCGCATCTTCAGATGCACCTGCGGATAACCCTGTCGCCGAGGACAAGGGTATCCCTTCTGTGGTGGTTGCAGGAGGCTCATCTATTGGAGGGCCGCAGATTCGGCATACAGGATTGGATCCTGGTGACCACGGATGCCAGCCTGAGAGGCTGGGGAGCAGTCACACAGGGAAGAAATTTCCAGGGAGTGTGGTCGAGCCTGAAAAAGTCTCTTCACATAAGCATTCTGGAACTAAGAGCAATCTACAATGCTCTAAGCCAGGCGGAACCTCTGCTTCAAGGAAGACCGGTGTTGATCCAGTCGGACAACATCACGACAGTCGCCCATGTAAACAGACAGGGCGGCACAAGAAGCAGGAGGGCAATGGCAGAAGCTGCCAGGATCCTTCGCTGGGCGGAGAATCACGTAATAGCACTGTCAGCAGTATTCATCCCGGGCGTGGACAACTGGGAAGCAGACTTCCTCAGCAGACACGACCTTCACCCGGGAGAGTGGGGACTTCATCCAGAAGTTTTCCACATGCTATTAAACCGTTGGGTAAAACCAATGGTGGACATGATGGCGTCTCGCCTCAACAAAACACTGGACAGGTATTGCGCCAGGTCAAGAGATCCGCAGGCAATAGCTGTGGACGCGCTGGTAACACCTTGGGTGTACCAGTCGGTATATGTGTTTCCTCTTCTGCCTCTCATACCAAAGGTATTGAGGATTATACGGCAAAGAGGAGTAAGACTAGTGGCTCCGGTTTGGCCAAGAAGGACTTGGTACCCGGAACTTCAAGAGATGGTCACGGACGATCCGTGGCCTCTACCTCTGAGAAGGGACCTGCTGCAGCAGGGTCCCTGTCTTTTTCAAGACTTACCGCGGCTGCGTTTGACGGCATGGCGTTTGAATGCCAGATCCTAAAAGGAAAAGGCATTCCAGAAGAAGTCATTCCTACCTTGATAAAGGCAAGGAAGGAAGTCACCGCGAAGCATTATCACCGTAATTGGCGAAAATATGTTGAGTGGTGCGACCAGCGGAGTGCTCCGATGGAGGAATTTCAACTGGGTCGTTTCCTACATTTCCTGCAATCAGGATTGTCTATGGGTCTCAAATTGGGATCTATTAAGGTTCAAATTTCGGCCCTATCAATATTCTTCCCAAAAGAATTGGCCTCAGTCCCTGAGGTCCAGATTTTTATCAAAGGAGTACTGCATATACAGCCTCCTGTGGTGCCTAAGGTGGCACCGTGGGATCTAAATGTAGTTTTAGATTTCCTCAAATCCAATTGGTTTGAACCACTAAAGAATGTGGATTTAAAATATCTCACATGGAAAGTGACTATGTTACTGACCCTGGCTTCGGCCGGGAGAGTATCTGAACTGGCGGCTTTATCTTATAAAAGCCTTTATTTAATTTTCCATTCGACATAGGGCAGAGCTGCGGACGCGTCCGCATCTTCTCCCTAAGGTGGTATCAGCGTTTCACCTGAACCAGCCTATTGTAGTGCCTGCGGCTACAGACGACTTGAAGGACTCCAAGTTGTTGAACGTTGTCAGAGCCTTAAAAATATACATTTAAAGGACGGCTGGAGTCAGAAAATCTGACTCGCTGTTTATACTGTATGCACCCAACAAGTTGGGTGCACCTGCTTCTAAGCAGTCGATTGCTCGTTGGATTTGGAACAAAATTCAACTTGTACATTCTGTGGCAGGCCTGCCACAGCCTAAATCTGTTAAGGCCCATTCCACAAGGAAGGTGGGCTCATCTTGGGCGGCTGCCCGAGGGGTCTCGGCATTACAACTCTGCCGAGCAGCTACGTGGTCAGGGGAGAACACGTTTGTAAAATTTTACAAATTTGATACCCTGGCAAAGGAGGACCTGGAGTTCTCTCATTCGGTGCTGCAGAGTCATCCGCACTCTCCCGCCCGTTTGGGAGCTTTGGTATAATCCCCATGGTCCTTTCAGGAACCCCAGCATCCACTTAGGACGATAGAGAAAATAAGAATTTACTTACCGATAATTCTATTTCTCGGAGTCCGTAGTGGATGCTGGGCGCCCATCCCAAGTGCGGATTATCTGCAATACTTGTACATAGTTATTGTTAACTAATTCGGGTTATTGTTTAGGAAGCCATCTTTCAGAGGCTCCTCTGTTATCATACTGTTAACTGGGTTTAGATCACAAGTTGTACGGTGTGATTGGTGTGGCTGGTATGAGTCTTACCCGGGATTCAAAAATCCTCCCTTATTGTGTACGCTCGTCCGGGCACAGTACCTAACTGGAGTCTGGAGGAGGGTCATAGGGGGAGGAGCCAGTACACACCACCTGACCTGTAAAAGCTTTACTTTTGTGCCCTGTCTCCTGCGGAGCCGCTATTCCCCATGGTCCTTTCAGGAACCCCAGCATCCACTACGGACTCCGAGAAATAGAATTATCGGTAAGTAAATTCTTATTTTTTACATTGCGGCAGGCAGATTCCCCATTTTTATACATAGCGGCAGGCAGTCCCCCCTTTTTACACATTGCGGCAGGCAGTCCCAACAAATAAAAAAAGAAAGAGAAAGAAAGAAAGAAAGAAAGAAAGAAAGAAAGAAAGAAAGAAAGAAAGAAAGAAAGAAAGAAAGAAAGAAAGAAAGAAAGAAAAAGAAAGAAGAATTATACTTACCCTCTCTGTTGGCTCAGGCTCCTCGGTGCAGCTTCCCGGGCAGTAGAGAAGAAGGAGGAGGGAGGTGAAGGAGGGAGCCGCAGCAGCGCTGTGTTACTGGTGGAGGCGCTGCTGCTGCTGCCCCTCTGCTTCCCTATAGGCTGTTCTCAGAGACAGCCTATAGTGAAGCAGAGGAGCAGCAGCAGCAGCGCCTCCACCAGTAACAAAGCGCTGCTGCGGCTCTCTCCTTCACTGAGAGACTGTGACCTGTTTGTATATGAGGGAGGGAGGGACGGACCCTCCTCCCTCCTTCGTGTGCGGGTGGCCAGAATCGTTCCTTATGACGGGCGGGTCACGGGAGCGCTGGTGTGCGGCTGCGGCATGACATACAATGAGTCATTGTGACTCATTCATGTAATGCCGGCCGGCGGCTGTGGGCCCTTGAGTGCGGCGGGGCCCCAGTGCAATGCACTGCCTGCCCCGCCAGTAGTTCCGCCCCTGCTCCTTGTTGAAGGAGGGGAACCTTGACCACCACCTGTTGAAGATACAATTTGTGAATTGCAGTTAACACTATTTCCCTCTCGTGGGGGGAAGCCGGCAGGGCCGTCGGTGAGGGGGCATCTACTCAAAGTCCAGCTTGTATCCCTGAGACACAATATCTATTGCCCAGGGATCCAACAGGGAGTGAACCCACTTGTGGCTGAAATTACGAAGACGTGCCCCCACCGGGCCTAGCTCCGTCTGTGGAGCCCCAGCGACATGCGGTGGATTTTGTAGAGGCCGGGAGGACTTCTGTTCCTGGGAACTAGCTGTGTTGTGCAGCTTCTTTCCTCTGCCCCTGCCTCTGGCAAGAAAGGACGCACCTCGGACTTTTTTGTTTCTTTGTGATCGAAAAGCTGCATTTGATAATGTCGTGCTTTCCTAGGCTGTGCAGGAATATAAGGCAAAAGATCAGAATTACCAGCTATAGCTGTGGAGACCAGGTCCGAGATCCCTTCTCCACACAATCCTCAGCCTTCCATATGCCTCTTAAGTCGGCATCACCTGTCCATTGCATATTCTACAGGACACGTCAAGCAGAAATCGACATAGCGCTGACTCTAGAACCCAGTAGACTAATGTCTCTTTGGGCATGTTTTATATATATATATATATATATATATATATATATATATATATATATCTTAAGACAGCATCTTTAATATATATATCTATATATATACATATAATAAGATTTTACTTACCGGTAAATCTATTTCTCGTAGTCCGTAATGGATGCTGGGGACTCCGTAAGGACCATGGGGAATAGCGGGCTCCGCAGGAGACTGGGCACTCTAAAGAAAGATTTAGTACTATCTGGTGTGCACTGGCTCCTCCCTCTATGCCCCTCCTCCAGACCTCAGTTAAGGAAACTGTGCCCGGAAGAGCTGACATTACAAGGAAAGGATTTTGGAATCCAGGGTAAGACTCATACCAGCCACACCAATCACACCGTATAACTCGTGATAAACTTACCCAGTTAACAGTATGAACAATAACAGAGCATCAGATAAACCCTGATGCAACTATAACATAACCCTTATTTAAGCAATAACTATATACAAGCATTGCAGAAAAAGTCCGCACTTGGGACGGGCGCCCAGCATCCACTACGGACTACGAGAAATAGATTTACCGGTAAGTAAAATCTTATTTTCTCTAACGTCCTAGTGGATGCTGGGGACTCCGTAAGGACCATGGGGATTATACCAAAGCTCCCAAACGGGCGGGAGAGTGCGGATGACTCTGCAGCACCGAATGGGCAAACACAAGGTCCTCCTCAGCGAGGGTATCAAACATGTAGAATTTTGCAAATGTGTTTGAACCCGACCAAGTAGCAGCTCGGCAAAGCTGTAATGCCGAGACCACTCGGGCAGCCGCCCAAGAAGAGCCCACCTTCCCTGTGGAATGGGCTTTCACTGATTTTGGATGCGGCAATCCAGCCGCAGAATGAGCCTGCTGAATCGTGTTACAGATCCAGCGAGCAATAGCTTGCTTTGAAGCAGGAGCACCCACTTTGTTGGATGCATACAGGATAAACAGCGAGTCAGTCTTCCTGACCCCAGCCGTTCTGGTTACATAATTCTTCAAAGCCCGGACTACGTCAAGCAACTCGGAATCCTCCAAGTCACGAGTAGCCGCAGGCACCACAATAGGTTGGTTCAAATGAAAAGATGACACCACCTTTTGCAGAAATTGCGGACGAGTCCGCAATTCTGCCCTGTCCATCTGGAAAACCAGATAGGGACTTTTACATGACAAAGCCGCCAATTCTGACACACGCCTAGCCGGAGCTAAGGCCAACAGCATGACCACCTTCCACGTGAGATACTTTAGCTCCACAGTCTTAAATGGCTCAAACCAGTGGGATTTCAGGAAATCCAACACAACGTTAAGATCCCAGGGTGCCACTGGTGGCACAAAAGGGGGCTGAATATGCAGCACTCCCTTAAAAAACGTCTGAACCTCAGGCAATGAAGCCAGTTCTT
Source organism: Pseudophryne corroboree (assembly GCF_028390025.1). Classification (NCBI taxonomy): domain Eukaryota; kingdom Metazoa; phylum Chordata; class Amphibia; order Anura; family Myobatrachidae; genus Pseudophryne; species Pseudophryne corroboree. Next base: position 415,836,492 of record NC_086451.1, read on the forward strand.
TTTGAAAGAATATGCAAATGTACTCTAGGTACCAAAGACAGCGCTTAGTGGTATACAAGATAGAATTGAATATTAACAGTAAACCAATGTATGCAGACAGGTGTAAAAGATCAATCAATATTTATTTAGTTTCTATTTGGTCAGTTACAATACGTGATTGCACATAAGAGCATTTGTGTATACAAGTTAAAACATGACTGACTTGAATCGAGCTGAATGGTCGTGTGCACGGCACTACTAGATAGCCAGTGGTTGGTGGACCTATGATTCCTGGGTAAGAGTGGTAAGTCTCTCTGTTTATAGTTACCGATCCTGGTAGAACCAAATGTCACATTCCCTGGTGATATCTCAGCCTGAGGAGATTTCGACACACCGGTTGTGGGAAATAGGTCCTCCGTTTAATAGTGGAAAGGTTATCCGAGAAAATCCCAGTCTTGTTCTGAAGAAGGTCCACCGTCCAAATGTCCTGGATGGTAGTGCCACATGGTCCACTAATCTGGTCCTGAAAGAAAATGGATAGGGCCTAAATCTGGACCTTTATGGATCCCAATTTTAGGCCCATAGTCACCCCTGACTGTAGGGAGTGCAGGAAACGACCCAGCTGGAATTCCTCTGTAGGGGCCTTACAGGCCTCACACCAAGCAACATATTTTCGCCATATACGGTGATAATGCTTTGCTGTCACATCTTTCCTAGCCTTTATCAGCGTAGGAATAACTTCATCCGGAATGCCTTTTTCCGCTAGGATCCGGCGTTCAACCGCCATGCCGTCAAACGCAGCCGCGGTAAGTCTTGGAACAGACAGGGCCCTTGTTGCAGCAGGTCCTGTCTGAGAGGCAGAGGCCATGGGTCCTCTGTGCGCATTTCTTGCAGTTCCGGGTACCAAGTCCTTCTTGGCCAATCCGGAACAATGAGTATTGTTCTCACTCCTCTCTTTCTTACTATTCTCAGCACCTTTGGTATGAGAGGAAGAGGAGGAAACGCATATACCGACTGGTACACCCACGGTGTCACTAGGGCGCCCACAGCTATCGCCTGAGGGTCCCTTGACCTGGCGCAATATCTTTTTAGCTTTTTGTTGAGGCGGGACGCCATCATGTCCACCTGTGGCAGTTCCCATCGCTTTGCAATCTGTGTGAAGACTTCTTGATGAAGTCTCCACTCTCCCGGGTGGAGGTCGTGTCTGCTGAGGAAGTCTGCTTCCCAGTTGTCCACTCCCGGAATGAACACTGCTGACAGTGCTTGCACGTGATTCTCCGCCCACCGAAGAATCTTTGTGGCTTCCGCCATTGCCATCCTGCTTCTTGTGCCGCCCTGGCGGTTTACATGGGCGACCGCCATGATGTTGTCTGACTGAATCAGCACTGGCCGGTTTCGAAGCAGGGGCTCTGCTTGACTTAGGGCGTTGTAAATGGCCCTTAGTTCCAGTATATTTATGTGTAGAGAAGTCTCCAGACTTGACCACAGCCCTTGGAAGTTTCTTCCCTGAGTGACTGCCCCCCATCCTCGGAGGCTTGCATCCATGGTCACCAGGACCCAGTCCTGTATACCGAACCTGCGGCCCTCGAGAAGGTGAGCACTCTGCAGCCACCACAGAAGAGACACCCTGGCCCTTGGGGACAGGGTGATCAGCCGATGCATCTGAAGATGCGATCCGGACCACTTGTCCAACAGATCCCACTAAAAGATCCTCGCATGGAACCTGCCGAAGGGAATGGCTTCGTATGAAGCCACCATCTTTCCCAGGACTCGCGTGCAGTGATACACCGATACCTGTTTTGGTTTCAGGAGGTCCCTGACCAGAGATGCTAATTCCTGGGCCTTCTCCACCGGGAGAAACACCTTCTTCTGTTCTGTGTCCAGAATCATGCCCAGGAAAAGCAGATGCGTCGTAGGAATCAGCTGCGACTTTGGAACATTCAGAATCCAGCCGTGCTGTTGCAACACTTCCTGAGAGAGTGCTACGCTGATCAACAACTGCTCCCTGGACCTCGCCTTTATGAGGAGATCGTCCAAGTACGGGATAATTATAACTCCCTTCTGCCGAAGGAGTATCATCATTTCGGCCATTACCTTGGTAAATACCCTCGGTGCCGTGGACAGGCCAAACGGCAACGTCTGGAACTGGTAATGACAGTCCAGTACCACAAACCTGAGGTACTCCTGGTGAGGTGGGTAAATGGGGACATGCAAGTAAGCATCTTTGATGTCCAGCGACACCATAAAATCCCCCTCTTCCAGGCTTGCAATAACCGCTCTGAGCGATTCCATTTTGAACTTGAATTTCTTTATATAAGTGTTCAAGGATTTTAAATTCAGAATGGGTCTCACCGAACCGCCCGGTTTCGGTACCACAAACATTGTGGAATAGTAACCCCTTCCCTGTTGAAGGAGGAGGACCCTGATAATCACTTGCTGGAGGTACAGCTTGTGAATTGCCGCCAGTACTACCTCCCTTTCCATGGGGGAAGCTGGCAAGGCTGATTTGAGGTAACGGCGGGGGGGGAGTCGCTTCGAATTCCAGCTTGTATCCCTGAGATACAATTTGTATAGCCCAGAGATCCACCTGTGAGCGAACCCACTGGTTGCTGAAGTTTCGGAGACGCGCCCCCACCGCACCTGGCTCCGCCTGTGGAGCCCCAACGTCATGCGGTGGACTTAGTGGAAGCAGGGGAGGACTTTTGTTCCTGGGAACTGGCTGCATGGTGCAGCTTCTTACCTCTACCCCTGCCTCTGGCAAGAAAGGATGCGCCCCTGACCCTCTTGCCTTTTTGGGAACGAAAGGACTGCATTTGATAATACGGTGCTTTCTTAGGCTGTGAGGAAACCTGAGGCAAGAAAGTCGACTTTCCAGCTGTCGCTGTAGACACGAGGTCCGACAGACCGTCCCCAAACAATTCCTCACCCTTATAAGGCAAAACCTCCATGTGTTTTTTAGAATCAGCATCTCCTGTCCATTGCCGAGTCCATAAGACCCTCCTGGCAGAAATGGACATAGCCTTAATTCTAGAGCCCAGCAGGCAAATGTCCCTCTGAGCATCCCGCATATATGACGACATCTTTGATATGGCCCAGGGTTAGCAAAACAGTATCTCTGTCGAGGGAATCTGTCGTCTAACAGAGTATCTGTCCACGCTGCTACAGCACTACACATCCAGGCTGAAGCAATAGCAGGTCTCAGTAGAGTACCAGAGTGTGTATACACTGACTTCAGGATAGCTTCCTGCTTTCTATCCGCAGGCTCCTTTAGGGCGGCCGTATCCTGAGACGGCAGGGCCACCTTTTTAGATAAGCGTGTCAGTGCCTTGTCCACCCTAGGGGATGTTTCCCAACGTAACCTGTCCGTTGGCGGGAAAGGGTACGCCATCAGTAACCTCTTAGAAATCACTAATTTCTTATCAGGGGAACTCCACGCTTCTTCACACAATTAATTTAATTCATCAGATGGGGGAAAAGTCACTGGCTGCTTTTTCTCCCCAAACATATAAACCCTCTTGGTATTAACAGGGTTAATCTCAGAAATGTGTAATACATCTTTCATTGCAATAATCATGTATCGGATGGCCTTGGTCATTTTAGACTGTAAATGTGCCTCATCATCGTCGACACTGGAGTCGGACTCCGTGTCGACATCTGTGTCAACCATCTGAGATAGAGGGCGTTTATGAGCCCCTGACGGTTTCTGAGTCGCCTGGGCAGGCGCGGGCTGAGACCCCGGCTGTCCCAAAGCTGCAGCGTCATCAAACCTTTTATGTAAGGAGTTTACATTGTCATTTAATACCTTCCACATATCCATCCAATCAGGTGTCGGCCCCGACGGGGGCGACACCACACTTATCTGCCCTTGCTCCGCCTCCACGTAACCTTCCTCATCAAACATGTCGACACAGCCGTACCGACACACCGCACACACACAGGGAATGCTCAGACTGAGGACAGGACCCCACAAAGTCCTTTGGGGAGACAGAGAGAGAGTATGCCAGCACACACCACAGCGCTATATAACACAGGGATTTTCACTGATAATAAGTGATTTACCCAATAGCTGCTTTATATGTCTTATTTGCGCCTAAATTTATGTGCCCCCTCTCTTTTTAACCCGTCTTGTACCTGGATACTGCAGGGGAGAGCCTGGAGAGCTGCTTCCAGCGGAGCTGTAAAGAGAAAATGGCGCTGGTGTGCTGAGGAAGAAGGCCCCGCCCCTACAGTGGCGGGCTTCTGTCCCGCTTTCTGTGTAAAAAAATGGTGGGGTTTTTTACATATATACAGTGCCAGACTGTATATATGTATTTTTATGCCAAAAGGTACTTCAATTGCAGCCCAGGGCGCCCCCCCCCCCCAGCGCCCTGCACCCTAGTGACCGGAGTGTGTAAGTGTGCTGGGAGCAATGGCGCACAGCTGCGGTGCTGTGCGCTACCTTAATGAAGACAGGAGTCTTCAGCCGCCGATTTCGTCGTCTTCAAGCTTCTGTTCTTCTGGCTCTGCGAGGGGGACGGCGGCGCGGCTCCGGACGATCGAGGACAGGTGCCTGTGTTCGAACCCTCTGGAGCTAATGGTGTCCAGTAGCCTAAGAAGCACAAGCTAGATGCAAGCAGGTAGGTTTGCTTCTCTCCCCTTAGTCCCACGTATCAGTGAGTCTGTTGCCAGCAGAAGCTCACTGAAAATAAAAAACCTAATAAATAATAAGAATTTACTCACCGGTAATTCTATTTCTCGTAGTCCGTAGTGGATGCTGGGACTCCGTAAGGACCATGGGGAATAGCGGCTCCGCAGGAGACTGGGCACAACTATAAAGAAAGCTTTAGGTCTAACTGGTGTGCACTGGCTCCTCCCACTATGACCCTCCTCCAGACTTCAGTTAGGATACTGTGCCCGGAAGAGCTGACACAATAAGGAAGGATTTAGAATCCCGGGTAAGACTCATACCAGCCACACCAATCACACCGTATAACTCGTGATACAATACCCAGTTAACAGTATGACAACAACTGAGCCTCTCAACAGATGGCTCAACAATAACCCTTTAGTTAAACAATAACTATATACAAGTATTGCAGACAATCCGCACTTGGGATGGGCGCCCAGCATCCACTACGGACTACAAGAAATAGAATTACCGGTGAGTAAATTCTTATTTTCTCTGACGTCCTAAGTGGATGCTGGGACTCCGTAAGAACCATGGGGATTATACCAAAGCTCCCAAACGGGCGGGAGAGTGCAGATGACTCTGCAGCACCGAATGGGCAAACTCTAGGTCCTCCTCAGCCAGGGTGTCAAACTTGTAGAATTTAGCAAATGTGTTTGACCCCGACCAAGTAGCTGCTCGGCAAAGTTGTAAAGCCGAGACCCCTCGGGTAGCCGCCCAAGAAGAGCCCACCTTCCTCGTGGAATGGGCTTTCACTGATTTAGGATGCGGCAGTCCAGCCGCAGAATGTGCAAGCTGAATCGTACTACAGATCCAGCGAGCAATAGTCTGCTTTGAAGCAGGTGCACCCAACTTGTTGGGCGCATACAGGATAAATAGCGAGTCAGTCTTTCTGACTCCAGCTGTCCTGGAAACATAGATTTTCAGGGCACTGACTACGTCCAACAACTTGGAAGCCTCCAAGTCTGTAGTAGCCGCAGGCACCACGATAGGTTGGTTCAGATGAAAAGCTGATACCACTTTAGGAAGAAACTGGGGACGAGTCCTCAATTCTGCCCTATCCATATGGAAAATCAGATAAGGGCTTTTACATGACAAAGCCGCCAATTCTGATACACGCCTGGCCGAAGCCAAGGCCAACAACATGACCACTTTCCACGTGAGATATTTCAATTCCACGGTTTTAAGTGGCTCAAACCAATGTGACTTTAGGAAATCCAACACCACGTTGAGATCCCAAGGTGCCACTGGAGGCACAAAAGCGGGCTGAATATGCAGCACTCCCTTAACAAAAGTCTGAACTTCAGGTAGTGAAGCCAGTTCTCTCTGGAAGAAAATCGATAGAGCCGAAATCTGGACCTTAATGGAACCCAATTTTAGGCCCATAGTCACCCCTGACTGTAGGAAGTGCAGGAAACGGCCCAGCTGAAATTCCTCCGTTGGGGCCTTCCTGGCCCCACGCAACATATTTTCGCCATATGCGGTGATAATGGTTTGCGGTTACTTCTTTCCTAGCTTTAATCAGCGTAGGAATGACTTCCTCCGGAATGCCCTTTTCCTTCAGGATCCGGTGTTCAACCGCCATGCCGTCAAACGCAGCCGCAGTAAGTCTTGGAACAGACAGGGCCCCTGCTGCAGCAGGTCCTGTCTGAGCGGCAGAGGCCATGGGTCCTCTGAGATCATTTCTTGAAGTTCCGGGTACCAAGCTCTTCTTGGCCAATCCGGAACAATGAGTATAGTTCTTACTCCTCTTCTCCTTATTATCCTCAGTACCTTTGGTATGAGAGGAAGAGGAGGGAACACATAAACCGACCGGTACACCCACGGTGTCACTAGAGCGTCCACAGCTATCGCCTGCGGGTCTCTTGACCTGGCGCAATATCTTTCTAGCTTTTTGTTTAGGCGGGACGCCATCATGTCCACCTGTGGCCTTTCCCAACGGTTTACAATCAGTTGGAAGACTTCTGGATGAAGTCCCCACTCTCCCGGGTGGAGGTCGTGCCTGCTGAGGAAGTCTGCTTCCCAGTTGTCCACTCCCGGAATGAACACTGCTGACAGTGCTAACACGTGATTTTCCGCCCATTGGAGAATCCTTGTGGCTTCTGCCATCGCCGTCCTGCTTCTCGTGCCGCCCTGTCGGTTTACATGGGCGACCGCCGTGATGTTGTCTGACTGGATCAGTACCGGCTGGTTTTGAAGCAGGGGTTTTGCCTGACTTAGGGCATTGTAAATGGCCCTCAGCTCCAGAATATTTATGTGCAGGGAAGTCTCCTGACTTGACCATAGTCCTTGGAAGTTTCTTCCCTGTGTGACTGCCCCCCAGCCTCGAAGGCTGGCATCCGTGGTCACCAGGACCCAATCCTGTATGCCGAATCTGCGGCCCTCTTGAAGAGGAACACTCTGCAGCCACCACAGCAGAGACACCCTGGTCCTTGGAGACAGGGTTATCAGCCGATGCATCTGAAGATGCGATCCGGACCACTTGTCCAACAGGTCCCACTGAAAGGTTCTTGCATGGAACCTGCCGAATGGAATTGCTTCGTAGGAAGCTACCATCTTTCCCAGGATCCGCGTGCAGTGATGCACCGATACCTGTTTTGGTTTTAGGAGGCCTCTGACTAGAGATGACAGCTCCTTGGCCTTCTCCTCCGGGAGAAACACTTTTTTCTGTTCTGTGTCCAGAACCATCCCCAGGAACAGTAGACGTGTCGTAGGGACCAGCTGTGACTTTGGAATATTTAGAATCCAGCCGTGCTGTTGTAGCACCTCCCGAGATAGTGCTACCCCGACCAACAACTGCTCCCTGGACCTCGCCTTTATCAGGAGATCGTCCAAGTACGGGATAATTAAAACTCCCTTTTTTCGAAGGAGTATCATCATTTCGGCCATTACCTTGGTAAAGACCCTCGGAGCCGTGGATAGACCGAACGGCAACGTCTGGAATTGGTAATGACAATCCTGTACCACAAATCTGAGGTAATCCTGTTGAGAATGGTAAATGGGGACATGCAGGTAAGCATCCTTGATGTCCAGTGATACCATGTAATCCCCCTCGTCCAGGCTTGCAATAACCGCCCTGAGCGATTCCATCTTGAACTTGAATTTTTTTATATACGTGTTCAAGGATTTAAAATTTAAAATGGGTCTCACCGAACCGTCCGGTTTCGGTACCACAAACATTGTGGAATAGTAACCCCGTCCTTGTTGAAGTAGGGGCACCTTTACTATCACCTGCTGGGAATACAGCTTGTGAATTGCCTCTAACACTGCCTCCCTGCCTGAGGGAGTTGTTGGCAAGGCAGATTTGAGGAAACGGAAGGGGGGAGACGTCTCGAATTCCAGCTTGTACCCCTGAGATACTACTTGAAAGATCCAGGGATCCACCCGTGAGCGAGCCCACTGATGGCTGAAATTTTTGAGACGGGCCCCCACCGTACCTGGCTCCGCCTGTGGAGCCCTAGCGTCATGCTGTGGACTTAGAGGAAGCGGGGGAGGACTTTTGCTCCTGGGAACTGGCTGTATGCTGCAGCTTTTTCCCTCTACCTCTGCCTCTGGGCAGAAAGGACGCGCCTTTAACCCGCTTGCCCTTATTGGGCCGAAAGGACTGTACCTGATAATACGGTGCTTTCTTTGGCTGTGAGGGAACATGGGGTAAAAATGTAGACTTCCCAGCTGTTGCTGTGGAAACGAGGTCCGCGAGACCATCCCCGAACAACTCCTCACCCTTATAAGGCAAAACTTCCATGTGCCTTTTAGAATCTGCATCTCCTGTCCACTGCCGAGTCCATAACCGTCTCCTGGCAGAAATGGACATTGCACTTATTTTAGATGCCAACCGGCAAATATCCCTCTGTGCATCCCTCATGTAGAAGAGTGCGTCTTTAATATGCTCTACGGTTAGCAATATAGTGTCCCTGTCTAGGGTATCAATAATTTCCGACAGGGAATCTGACCACGCAGCTGCAGCACTGCACATCCATGCTGAAGCAATAGCTGGTCTCAGTATAATACCTGTGTGTGTATATATAGACTTCAGGATAGCCTCCTGCTTTCTATCAGCAGATTCCTTCAGGGCGGCCGTATCCGGAGACGGTAGTGCCACCTTCTTTGACAAGCGTGTGAGCGCTTTATCCACCCTAGGGGATGTTTCCCAACGTGACCTATTCTCTGGCAGGAAAGGGTACGCCATTAGTAACCTCTTAGAAATTACCAGTTTCTTATCGGGGGAAGCCCACGCTTCTTCACACACTTCATTTAATTCCTCAGATGGAGAAAAAACAACTGATAGTTTTTTCTCTCCAAACATAATACCCTTTTTTTGTGGTACCCGGGGTAACATCAGAAACATGCAACACATTTTTCATTGCCTCAATCATATAACGTGTGGCCCTATTGGAAGATACATTAGTCTCATCGTCGTCGACACTGGATTCAGTATCCGTGTCGACATCTGTCTGCCATCTGAGGTAGCGGGCGTTTTAGAGCCCCTGATGGCTTTTGAGACGCCTGGGCAGGCACAGGCTGAGAAGCCGGCTGTCCCATATTTGGTATGTCGTCAAACCTTTTATGCAAGGAGTCGACGCTGTCGCGTAATTCCTTCCACAGAACCATCCACTCAGGTGTCGACCCCGCAGGGGGTGACATCACATTTATCGGCATCTGCTCCGCCTCCACATAAGCCTCCTCATCAAACATGTCGACACAGCCGTACCGACACACCGCATACACACAGGGAATGCTCTGACAGAGGACAGGACCCCACAAAGCCCTTTGGGGAGACAGAGAGTATGCCAGCACACACCAGAGCGCTATATAACACAGGGATCCCACTATAAATGAGTGTTTTTTCCCTTATAGCTGCTTATATTATATATATATATATATATATATATATATATATATACTGCGCCTAAATTTAGTGCCCCCCCTCTCTTTTTTACCCTTATGTAGCTTGACACTGCAGGGGAGAGCCAGGGAGCGTCCTTCCAGCGGAGCTGTGAGGGAAAAATGGCGCCAGTGTGCTGAGGGAGATGGCCCCGCCCCTTTTCCGGCGGACTTCTCCCGCTTTTTCTGGAATTCTGGCAGGGGTATTTTTACACCTATATAGCCTTCCTGACTATATATGGTGTAGATTTGCCAGTCAAGGTGTATTATATTGCCCTCAGGGTGCCAGTGGAGGCACAAAAGGAGGCTGTATATGCAGTACCCCCTTGACAAACGTCTGAACTTCAGGAACTGAAGCTAGTTCTTTTTGGAAGAATATCGACAGGGCCGAAATTTGAACCTTAATGGACCCTAATTTGAGGCCCATAGACAGTCCTGTTTGCAGGAAATGCAGGAATCGACCCAGTTGAAATTCCTCTGTAGGGGCCTTCCTGGCCTCACACCACGCAACATATTTACGCCAAATACGGTGATAATGTTGCACAGTTACATCCTTCCTGGCTTTGATCAGGGTAGGGATAACTTCATCCGGAATGCCTTTTTCCTTCAGGATCCGGCGTTCAACCGCCATGCCGTCAAACGCAGCCGCGGTAAGTCTTGGAACAGACATGGTCCCTGCTGGAGCAGGTCCTTTCTTAGAGGTAGAGGCCACGGGTCTTCCGTGAGCATCTCTTGAATTTCCGGGTACCAAGTCCTTCTTGGCCAATCCGGAGCCACGAGTATAGTCTTTACACCTCTCCTTCTTATGATTCTCAGTACCTTGGGTATGAGAGGCAGAGGAGGGAACACATATACTGACTGGTACACCCACGGTGTTACCAGAGCGTCCACAGCTATTGCCTGAGGGTCCCTTGACCTGGCGCAATATCTGTCCAGTTTTTTGTTGAGGCGGGACGCCATCATGTCCACCTTTGGTTTTTCCCAACGGTTCACAATCATGTGGAAGACTTCTGGGTGAAGTCCCCACTCCCCCGGGTGAAGATCGTGTCTGCTGAGGAAGTCTGCTTCCCAGTTGTCCACTCCCGGAATGAACACTGCTGACAGTGCTATCACATGATTTTCCGCCCAGCGAAGAATCCTTGCAACTTCCGTCATTGCCCTCCTGCTTCTTGTGCCGCCCTGTCTGTTTACGTGGGCGACTGCCGTGATGTTGTCCGACTGGATCAACACCGGCTGACCCTGAAGCAGAGGCCTTGCCTGACTTAGGGCACTGTAAATGGCCCTTAGTTCCAGGATATTTATGTGAAGTGACGTTTCCATGCTTGACCACAAGCCCTGGAAATTTTTTCCCTGTGTGACTGCTCCCCAGCCTCTCAGGCTGGCATCCGTGGTCACCAGGACCCAATCCTGAATGCCGAATCTGCGGCCCTCTAGGAGATGAGCACTCTGTAACCACCACAGGAGAGACACCCTTGTCCTTGGAGACAGGGTTATCCGCTGATGCATTTGAAGATGCGATCCGGACCATTTGTCCAGCAGATCCCACTGAAAAGTTCTTGCGTGGAATCTGCCGAATGGAATCACTTCGTAAGAAGCCACCATCTTTCCCAGGACCCTTGTGCATTGATGCACTGACACTTGGCCTGGTCTTAGGAGGTTCCTGACTAGGTCGGATAACTCCCTGGCTTTCTCCTCCGGGAGAAACACCTTTTTCTGTACTGTGTCCAGAATCATCCCTAGGAACAGCAGACGTGTCGTCGGAATCAGCTGCGATTTTGGAATATTTAGAATCCATCCGTGCTGTCGTAGTACTACTTGAGATAGTGCTACTCCAACCTCTAACTGTTCTCTGGACCTTGCCCTTATCAGGAGATCGTCCAAGTAAGGGATAATTAAGACGCCTTTTCTTCGAAGAAGAATCATCATTTCGGCCATTACCTTGGTAAAGACCCGGGGTGCCGTGGACAATCCAAACGGCAGCGTCTGAAACTGATAGTGACAGTTCTGTACCACAAACCTGAGGTACCCTTGGTGAGAAGGGCAAATTGGGACATGGAGGTAAGCATCCTTGATGTCCAGAGACACCATATAGTCCCCTTCTTCCAGGTTCGCTATCACTGCTCTGAGTGACTCCATCTTGAACTTGAACCTTTTTATGTAAGTGTTCAAGGATTTCAGATTTAAAATGGGTCTCACCGAGCCGTCCGGCTTCGGTACCACAAACAGCGTGGAATAATACCCCTTTCCCTGTTGTAGGAGGGGTACCTTGATTATCACCTGCTGGGAATACAGCTTGTGAATGGCTTCCAATATCGCCTCCCTGTCGGGGGGAGACGTTGGTAAAGCAGACTTCAGGAACCGGCGAGGGGGAGACGTCTCGAATTCCAATTTGTACCCCTGAGATACTACCTGCAGGGTCCAGGGGTCCACTTGCGAGTGAGCCCACTGCGCGCTGAAATTCTTGAGACGGGCCCCCACCGTGCCTGAGTCCGCTTGTAAGGCCCCAGCGTCATGCTGAGGACTTGGCAGAAGCGGGAGAGGGCTTCTGTTCGTGGGAAGAGGCTGTCTGCTGCAGTCTTTTTCCCCTTCCTCTGCCCCGGGGCAGATATGAGTGGCCTTTTGCCCGCTTGCCCTTATGGGGACGAAAGGACTGAGCCTGAAAAGACGGTATCTTTTTCTGCTGAGAGGTGACCTGGGGTAAAAAGGTGGATTTCCCAGCCGTTGCCGTGGCCACCAGGTCCGATAGACCGACCCCAAATAACTCCTCCCCTTTATACGGCAATACTTCCATATGCCGTTTGGAATCCGCATCACCTGACCACTGTCGCGTCCATAACCCTCTTCTGGCAGAAATGGACATCGCACTTACTCTTGATGCCAGAGTGCAAATATCCCTCTGTGCATCTCGCATATATAGAAATGCATCCTTTAAATGCTCTATAGTCAATAATATATTGTCCCTGTCCAGGGTATCAATATTTTCAGTCAGGGAATCCGACCAAGCCACCCCAGCACTGCACATCCAGGCTGAGGCGATTGCTGGTCGCAGTATAATACCAGTATGTGTGTATATACTTTTTAGGATATTTTCCAGCTTCCTATCAGCTGTTCCTTGAGGGCGGCCGTATCTCTTGTTTTGATAAGCGTGTGAGCGCCTTATCTACCCTAGGGGGTGTTTCCCAACGTGCCCTAACCTCTGGCGGGAAAGGGTATAATGCCAATAATTTTTTAGAAATTAGCAGTTTTTTATCGGGGGAAAACCACGCTTCATCACACACCTCATTTAATTCATCTGATTCAGGAAAAACTACGGGTAGTTTTTTCACACCCCACATAATACTCTTTTTTGTGGTACTTGTAGTATCAGAAATGTTCAAAACCTCCTTCATTGCCGTGATCATGTAACGTGTGGCCCTACTGGAAAATACGTTTGTTTCCTCACCGTCGACACTGGAGTCAGTGTCCGTGTCAGTGTCTGTATCGACCTGAGGTAACGGGCGTTTTAGAGCCCCTGACGGTGTTTGAGACGCCTGTACAGGTATTAACTGATTTGCCGGCTGTCTCATGTCGTCAACAGTCTTTTGTAAAGTGCTGACACTATCACGTAATTCTTTCCATAAGACCATCCAGTCAGGTGTCGACTCCCTAGGGGGTGACATCACTAACACAGGCAATTGCTCCGCCTCCACACCATTTTCCTCCTCATACATGTCGACACAACGTACCGACACACAGCACACACACAGGGAATGCTCTGACAGAGGACAGGACCCCACTAGCCCTTTGGGGAGACAGAGGGAGAGTTTGCCAGCACACACCAGAGCGCTATATATATATATATATATATATATATATATATATATAGGGATAACATATATAGGGATAACCTTATATAAGTGTTTTTCCCTGATATAGCTACAATAATAAGAATTTACTTACCGATAATTCTATTTCTCGGAGTCCGTAGTGGATGCTGGGGTTCCTGAAAGGACCATGGGGAATAGCGGCTCCGCAGGAGACAGGGCACAAAAAGTAAAACTTTAGGATCAGGTGGTGTGCACTGGCTCCTCCCCCTATGACCCTCCTCCAAGCCTCAGTTAGGATACTGTGCCCGGACGAGTGTACACAATAAGGAAGGATTTATGAATCCCGGGTAAGACTCATACCAGCCACACCAATCACACTGTACAACCTGTGATCTGAACCCAGTTAACAGTATGATAACAGCGGAGCCTCTGAAAGATGGCTCACAACAATAATAACCCGATTTTTGTAACTATGTACAAGTATTGCAGATAATCCGCACTTGGGATGGGCGCCCAGCATCCACTACGGACTCCGAGAAATAGAATTATCGGTAAGTAAATTCTTATTTTCTCTATCGTCCTAGTGGATGCTGGGGTTCCTGAAAGGACCATGGGGATTATACCAAAGCTCCCAAACGGGCGGGAGAGTGCGGATGACTCTGCAGCACCGAATGAGAGAACTCCAGGTCCTCCTTAGCCAGGTTATCAAATTTGTAGGATTTTACAAACGTGTTTGCCCCTGACTAAATAGCCGCTCGGCAAAGTTGTAAAGCCGAGACCCTTCGGGCAGCCGCCCAAGATGAGCCCACCTTCCTTGTGGAATGGGCATTTACATATTTTGGCTGTGGCAGGCCTGCCACAGAATGTGCAAGCTGAATTGTATTACACATCCAACTAGCAAAAGTCTGCTTAGAAGCAAGAGCACCCAGTTTGTTGGGTGCATACAGGATAACAGCAAGTCAGTTTTCCTGACTCCAGCCGTCCTGGAACCTATATTTTCAGGGCCCTGACCACATCTAGCAACTTGGAGTCCTCCAAGTCCCTAGTAGGCGCAAGACACCACAATAAGCTGGTTCAGGTGAAACACTGACACCACCTTAGGGAGAGAACTGGGGACGAGTCCGCAGCTCTGCCCTGTCCGAATGGACAAACAGATATGGGCTTTTTTGAGAAAAAAACCACCAATTTGACACTCGCCTGGTCCAGGCCAGGTCCAAGAGCATGTTCACTTTTCATGTGAGATGCTTCAAATCCACAGATTTGACTGGTTTTAAACCAATGTGTTTTGAGGAATCCCAGAACTACGTTGAGATCCCACAGTGCCACTGGAGGCACAAAAGGGGGTTGTATATGCAATACTCCCTTGACAAACTTCTGGACTTCAGGAACTGAAGCCAATTCTTTCTGGAGGAAAAATCGACAGGGACGAAATTTGAACCTTAATGGACCCCAATTTGAGGCCCATAGACACTCCTGTTTGCAGGAAATGCAGGAATCGACCGAGTTGAAATTTCTTCGTGGGGCCTTCCTGGCCTCACACCACGCAACATATTTTCGCCACATGTGGTGATAATGTTGTGCGGTCACCTCCTTTCTGGCTTTGACCAGGGTAGGAATGACCTCTTCCTGAATGCCTTTTCCCTTAGGATCCGGCGTTCCACCGCCATGCCGTCAAACGCAGCTGCGGTAAGTCTTGGAACAGACATGGTACTTGCTGAAACAAGTCCCTTCTTAGCGGCAGAGGCCATAAGTCCTCTGTGAGCATCTCTTGAAGTTCCGGGTACCAAGTCCTTCTTGGCCAATCCGGAGCCATGAGTATAGTTCTTACTCCTCTACGTCTTATAATTCTCAGTACCTTAGGTATGAAAAGCAGAGGATGGAACACATACACCGACTGGTACACCCACGGTGTTACCAGAACGTCCACAGCTATTGCCTGAGGGTCTCTTAACCTGGCGCAATACCTGTCCCGTTTTTTTGTTCAGACGGGACGCCATCATGTCCACCTTTGGTAATTCCCAACGGTTTACAATCATGTGGAAAACTTCCCCATGAAGTTCCCACTCTGCCGGGTGGAGGTCGTGCCTACTGAGGAAGTCTGCTTCCCAGTTTCCATTCCCGGAATGAAACACTGCTGACAGTGCTATCACATGATTTTCCGCCCAGCGAAAAGTCCTTGCAGTTTTTGCCACTGCCCTCCTGCTTCTTGTGCCGCCCTGTCTATTTACGTGGGCGACTGCCGTGATGTTTTATCCCACTGGATCAATACCGGCTGACCTTGAAGCAGAGGTCTTGCTAAGCTTAGAGCATTATAAATTTACCCTTAGCTATATTTATGTGGAGAAAAGTCTCCAGACTTGATCACACTCCCTGGAAATTTTTTCCTTGTGTGACTGCTCCCCAGCCTCTCGGGCTGGCCTCCGTGGTCACCAACATCCAAAACTGAATGCCGAATCTGCGGCCCTCTAGAAGATGAGCACTCTGTAACCACCACAGGAGAGACACCCTTGTCCTTGGATATAGGGTTATCCGCTGATGCATCTGAAGATGCGATCCGGACCATTTGTCCAGCAGATCCCACTGAAAAGTTCTTGCATGAAATCTGCCGACTGGAATTGCTTCGAAGGAAGTCACCATTTTTTTTTACCATGGCCCTTGTGCAATGATGCACTGATTTTAGGAGGTTCCTGACTAGCTCGGATAACTCCCTGGCTTTCTCTTCCGGGAGAAACACCTTTTTCTGGACTGTGTCCAGAATCATCCCTAAGCACAGGAGACTTGTTGTCGGGATCAGCTGCGATTTTGGAATATTTAGAATCCACCCCTGCTGTTGTAACAGTATCCGAGATAGTGCTACTCCGACCTCCAACTGTTCCCTGGACTTTGCCCTTATCAGGAGATCGTCCAAGTAAGGGATAATTAAGACGCCTTTTCTTCGAAGAAGAACCATCATTTCGGCCATTACCTTGGTAAAGACCCGGGGTGCCGTGGACAATCCAAACGGCAGCGTCTGAAACTGATAGTGACAGTTCTGTACCACGAACCTGAGGTACCCTTAGTGATAAGGGCAAATTTGGGACATGGAGGTAAGCATCCCTGATGTCTCGGGACACCATATAGTCCCCTTCTTCCCGGTTCGTTATCACTGCTCTGAGTGACTCCATCTTGATTTGAACCTTTGTAAGTGTTCAAATTTTTTTAGATTTAGAATAGGTCTCACCTAGCCTTCTGGTTGTAGGAGGGGTAATTTAATTATCACCTGCTGGGAATACAGCTCGTGAATTGTTTCCCATACTGCCTCCTTGTCGGAGGGAGACCTTGGTAAAGCAGACTTCAGGAGCCTGCGCAGGGGAAACGTCTCGACATTCCAATCTGTACCCCTGGGATACTACTTGTAGGATCCAGGGGTCCTGTACGGTCTCAGCGTCATGCTGAGAGCTTGTCAGAAGCGGTGGAACGCTTCTGTTCCTGGGAATGGGCTGCCTGCTGCAGTCTTCTTCCCTTTCCTCTATCCCTGGGCAGATATGACTCTTATAGGGACGAAAGGACTGAAGCTGAAAAGACGGTGTCTTCTTCTGCAGAGATGTGACTTAGGGTAAAAAACGGTGGATTTTCCAGCAGTTGCCGTGGCCACCAGGTCCCATGGACCGACCCCAAATAACTCCTCTTCCTTTATACGGCAATACACCTTTGTGCCGTTTGGAATCTGCATCACCTGACCACTGTCGTGTCCATAAACATCTTCTGGCAGATATGGACATCGCACTTACTCTTGATGCCAGAGTGCAAATATCCCTCTGTGCATCTCGCATATATAGAAATGCATCCTTTAAATGCTCTATAGTCAATAAAATACTGTCCCTGTCAAGGGTATCAATATTTTTAGTCAGGGAATCCGACCAAGCCACCCCAGCTCTGCACATCCAGGCTGAGGCGATCGCTGGTCGCAGTATAACACCAGTATGTGTGTATATACTTTTTATGATATTTTCCAGCCTCCTGTCAGCTGGCTCCTTGAGGACGGCCCTATCTATAGACGGTACCGCCACTTGTTCTGATAAGCGTGTGAGCGCCTTATCCACCCTAAGGGGTGTTTCCCAACGCGCCCTAACTTCTGGCGGGAAAGGGTATACCGCCCATATTTTCTATCGGGGGGAACCCACGCATCATCACACACTTCATTTAATTTATCTGATTCAGGAAAAACTACGGTAGTTTTTTCACATCCCACATAATACCCTCTTTTGTGGTACTTGTAGTATCAGAAATATGTAACACCTCCTTCATTGCCCTTAACGTGTGGCCCTAATAAGGAATACGTTTGTTTATTCACCGTCGACACTGGATTCAGTGTCCCTGTCTGTGTCTGTGTCGACCGACTAAAGTAAACGGGCGTTTTAAAACCCCTGACGGTGTTTTTGAGACGTCTGGACCGGTACTAATTGTTTGTCGGCCGTCTCATGTCGTCAACCGACCTTGCCGCGTGTTGACATTATCACGTAATTCCCTAAATAAGCCATCCATTCCTGTGTCGACTCCCTAGAGAGTGACATCACCATTACAGGCAATTGCTCCGCCTCCTCACCAATATCGTCCTCATACATGTCGACACACACGTACCGACACACAGCACACACACAGGGAATGCTCTGATAGAGGACAGGACCTACTAGCCCTTTGGAGAGACAGAGGGAGAGTTTACCAGCACACACCAAAAACGCTATAATTATATAGGGACAACCTTATATAAGTGTTTTCCCTTATAGCATCTTTTTTATATATTTCTAACGCCAAATTAGTGCCCCCCCTCTCTGTTTTAACCCTGTTTCTGTAGTGCAATGCAGGGGAGAGCCTGGGAGCCTTCCCTCCAGCCTTTCTGTGAGGGAAAATGGCGCTGTGTGCTGAGGAGATAGGCCCCGCCCCTTTTTCGGCGGCCTCGTCTCCCGCTCTTAACGGATTCTGGCAGGGGTTAAATATCTCCATATAGCCCCCGGAGGCTATATGTGAGGTATTTTTAGCCAAAAATAGGTTTTCATTGCCTCCCAGGGCGCCCCCCTTCCAGCGCCCTGCACCCTCAGTGACTGCCGTGTGAAGTGTGCTGAGAGGAAATGGCGCACAGCTGCAGTGCTGTGCGCTACCTTAAGAAGACTGAGGAGTCTTCATGCCGCCGATTCTGGACCTTCTTCTTGTTTCAGCATCTGCAAGGGGGCCGGCGGCGAGGCTCCGGTGACCATCCAGGCTGTACCTGTGATCGTCCCTCTGGAGCTAATGTCCAGTAGCCAAAGAAGCCAATCCATCCTGCACGCAGGTGAGTTCACTTCTTCTCCCCTAAGTCCCTCGTTGCAGTGATCCTGTTGCCAGCAGGACTCACTGTAAAATAAAAAACCTAAGCT
This sequence comes from Pseudophryne corroboree, assembly GCF_028390025.1. Taxonomy (NCBI): domain Eukaryota; kingdom Metazoa; phylum Chordata; class Amphibia; order Anura; family Myobatrachidae; genus Pseudophryne; species Pseudophryne corroboree. The sequence goes on from NC_086451.1 coordinate 415,855,220, forward strand.
AAACTTTTCTAAGCAGCTCTTTAGGAGAGCCACCTAGATTGCACCCTTCTCGGCCGGGCACAAAAATCTAACTGAGGCTTGGAGGAGGGTCATAGGGGGAGGAGCCAGTGCACACCACCTGATCCTAAAGTTTTACTTTTTGTGCCCTGTCTCCTGCGGAGCCGCTATTCCCCATGGTCCTTTCAGGAACCCCAGCATCCACTAGGACGATAGAGAAATATATTTATCTGCCAAATTAGTGCCCCCCCTCTCTTGTTTTACCCTGTTTCTGTAGTTCAGGACTGCAGGGGAGAGTCAGGGAGCCTTCCTCCAACGGAGCTGTGAGGAAAAAATGGCGCCAGTGTGCTGAGGAGATAGACTCCGCCCCCTTTTCGGCGGCCTTTCTCCCGCTTTTTTATGGAAAAATTGGCAGGGGTTAAATGCATCCATATAGCCCAGGAGCTATATGTGATGTATTTTTTTGCCAAAAAAGGTGTTTTTATTGCGTCTCAGGGCGCCCCCCCCCCCCAGCGCCCTGCACCCTCAGTGACCGGAGTGTGAAGTGTGCTGAGAGCAATGGCGCACAGCTGCGGTGCTGTGCGCTACCTTATTGAAAACAGGACGTCTTCTGCCGCCGATTTTCCGGACCTCTTCAGTCTTCTGGCTCTGTAAGGGGGACGGCGGCGCGGCTCTGGGACCCATCCATGGCTGGGCCTGTGATCGTCCCTCTGGAGCTAATGTCCAGTAGCCTAAGAAGCCCAATCCACTCTGCACGCAGGTGAGTTCGCTTCTTCTCCCCTTAGTCCCTCGGTGCAGTGAGCCTGTTGCCAGCAGGTATCACTGAAAATAAAAAACCTAAAACTAAACTTTTTTCTAAGCAGCTCAGGAGAGCCACCTAGACTGCACCCTTCTCGTTCGGGCACAAAAATCTAACTGAGGCTTGGAGGAGGGTCATAGGGGGAGGAGCCAGTGCACACCAGGTAGTCCTAAAGCTTTTACTTTTGTGCCCAGTCTCCTGCGGAGCCGCTATTCCCCATGGTCCTTTCGGAGTCCCCAGCATCCACTAGGACGTTAGAGAAAGTAGGTTTGTTTATCATTGTCTGTTGCAGTTATAAAACAGTCAAAGCCATCAGTTAGTAAATATACTGTACCACTTGGGGGATTGGATCAATCAATTGGTTTCCAACTTCAGACCACTGTGGGAACATGCTCTACTGTAGATCCTTTTCTGGTGGCACAATGCGTGTGGTACACATCTGCTCCCCCTTTCAGGTACCATACTATACAAATGAGCTTGCCAATGTGTAGTATAGCAGCCCGATGACTCAGAAGATGTGGAAGCCAGATAGTATTATCAGTGTGGCTCATTTGGTAGAGCATAAGTCACAAACCATTTTAAATTTCCAGGAGGTAATAGGTGGAAGATGCAAACCAGGTGATGAGCAAGAACATAGATACAAGAACATTTTCCTGAGAATCTGGTACAGATGGCTGTATTACTTTACCTACAGATCGCTCGTGGTTGTTGCTGAAGAATACGAAGATGTTTCCTTGCACTGGTTTACCCATAATTACTGAGCAAGCTTTATATGGTGACCCCCTTTTATATATGACAAATCATGCATTCCATAGCTGCTAGGCATGCCAATCTAAGCACATCATTGGATTATAGGAAGGATTGTTTCTGAAACCGCATACTATACAATCCATGAAAGCTATGACTGACACAGCAAGCTCCCCGACCATTGCAGCTAGGATCTGTTGTGTTTTCTAATCCACAATCAATTAGAATCTATGGTTCAAGTTGTCTGAACCAAAAAAATAAAAATAAAGTGTTTTTTCCCCCAGATAAATTATCCTGTTCCAATTAAAGTCCTGGAAGTAAAATGTATCCTGCAGCTCTTAGGTAAAAACCATTAGAATATTTTTTCTCCTAACTCAAGACCACAGGGAAAATCACTGGCAAAGCATTCTGAAATCCAGTGTCTTTTATTGACATGTCTCATTTGATTCACTGTCATCACTTATGGTGTGTACACACTAAAGGGCCCTACTCATTTCCCGACGGCCGACCCGGCGGCGGGGGGGGGAGTGAAGTTTCTTCACTTCCCCCGTCACGTGGCTGCATTGAAGTGCAGGCACATATGGACGAGATTGTCCATATTGGCCTGCATGCACAGCCGACGGGAGACCAGCGATGAACGAGCGCGGGGCCGCGCATCGTTCATCGCTGGAGTCTCCACACTGAAAGATATGAACGAGATCGTTCATATTTTTCAGAATATCGGCCAGTGTGTAGGGCCTATAAGATTTGTCTGTCCAATTTGTCTGGTGAGAACAATAATCTGGTAATAGATGAAAGCAAATGACAATCCTCCATTTTCACCCGAACACTGGAAAATGGATTAAGACGATTGATTTAACAAAAGTTTCCAAACAAACTGAGTTAACTTGTTTGAACCATTGTCTATTTTCCAGTGGTTGGGAGCAAATGGTTGATTGTCATTTGTTCTCATCCATTACCAGATTGGACAGAAATTTCACCATGTGGACACACACCTTTACACAGATAACGGACCTGCCAATTTATGGTAGGCAGCTTTACAAAAGTATGAAGTTGAACATTCGGGAGAGATTTGTTTTATCCTGCTGCTGCCGCCACTAGATGGCATCCAACAGCCATCTCTGCAAATATTTTAGTGTGATTGATGTATGGCAGCCTTAAAACCACAAGTACTTGCGAAGAATGGAGTTTAAATAAATTTAACACCTGAATTGCTCACTTTACACCTATGATTGTTCTATTACCCTATAAGACTGTTATATCATTATTTCCAATTATATAGCGCAGCAGATTCTGTTGCGCTTTACAAGAAACTTAATAAACATTGCAGTAATTTTAAGACACTGCTGTGATGCCATAGTAGTGCCATCTGTAAAAAGATGCCCAGCTGCCGTTAGATATGGTTGTCTGGAACTATCCACATCCATCCCATTCAGTCACTGAGGTGATTAAAAATTCAATGGATTTTGTGCCCATCCTCCATCCTGAAGACCCAGCATCAGATTCCCAACAAACCTGGCTTTTAGCCTTACACACTGTACTTGGAATCACTCCCTCGTCTGTTGCCTTGGTCAACTCTTGCTTTGCTGTGAAAGCATGTAGAGCTGCACAGACTCTTGGCAAGCATGCATCACAAGTTAATTGAAGCAACTACAGGCGACAGTTCCTGTGTAAAGGGTACAAACAAAATATTTTAGAAGTGGATATAAATCTGGTTGAAGGAGGAGAGTGCACAGACTGGCTTGCTGAGCAAGCACTAGTCACCCGCTCTGTACTGCACCAGAAAGCAATAACCAAAGAACGCTGCAGCAGAGGAAGGGAAACCATCTTCGCTGGACAACAATTTAAAGATGAGAAGCCTACAAATGTGATCTTCAGAGACTAAACATGACACTATTGCAGCTCTGTCTTCCTGCAACTACCCACTCTGATTAGTTTGAGCTCAATTGTGAAACACTGAAGCTATATAAAATGGTTAATAAACCTGTGCAAAATGAAATGCAGACATTCATATAGCTAAGAAAAATAAGAATTTACTTACCGATAATTCTATTCTCGTAGTCCGTAGTGGATGCTGGGAACTCCGTAAGGACCATGGGGAATAGCGGCTCTGCAGGAGACTGGGCACAAAAGTAAAGCTTTAGGACTACCTGGTGTGCACTGGCTCCTCCCCCTATGACCCTCCTCCAAGCCTCAGTTAGGATACTGTGCCCGGACGAGCGTACACAATAAGGAAGGATTTATGAATCCCGGGTAAGACTCATACCAGCCACACCAATCACACCGTACAACCTGTGATCTGAACCCAGTTAACAGCATGATAACAGAGGAGCCTCTGGATAGATGGCTCACAACAATAATAACCCGATTTTTGTAACAATAACTATGTACAAGTATTGCAGACAATCCGCACTTGGGATGGGCGCCCAGCATCCACTACGGACTATGAGAAATAGAATTATCGGTAAGTAAATTCTTATTTTCTCTGACGTCCTAGTGGATGCTGGGAACTCCGTAAGGACCATGGGGATTATACCAAAGCTCCCAAATGGGCGGGAGAGTGCGGATGACTCTGCAGCACCGAATGAGAGAACTCCAGGTCCTCCTCAGCCAGGGTATCAAATTTGTAGAATTTAGCAAACGTGTTTGCCCCTGACCAAGTAGCTGCTCGGCAAAGTTGTAAAGCCGAGACCCCTCGGGCAGCCGCCCAAGATGAGCCCACCTTCCTTGTGGAATGGGCTTTTACAGATTTTGGCTGTGGCAGGCCTACCACAGAATGTGCAAGCTGAATTGTATTACAAATCCAACGAGCAATAGTCTGCTTAGAAGCAGGAGCACCCAACTTGTTGGGTGCATACAGGATAAACAGCGAGTCAGATTTTCTGACTCCAGCCGTCCTGGAAACATATATTTTCAGGGCCCTGACTATGTCCAACAACTTGGAGTCCTCCAAGTCACTAGTAGCCGCAGGTACCACAATAGGTTGGTTCAGATGAAACGCTGAAACCACCTTAGGGAGAAAATGAGGACGAGTCCTCAATTCCGCCCTGTCTGAATGGAAGATCAGATAAGGGCTTTTACAGGATAAAGCCGCCAATTCTGACACGCGCCTGGCCGAGGCCAGGGCCAACAGCATGACCACTTTCCATGTGAGATATTTTAACTCCACAGATTCAAGTGGTTCAAACCATTGTGACTTCAGGAACCCCAAAACTACATTGAGATCCCAAGGTGCCACTGGAGGCACAAAAAAGAAGGCTGTATATGCAGTACCCCTTTTACAAACGTCTGAACTTCAGGAACTGAAGCTAGTTCTTTCTGGAAGAAAATTGACAGGGCCGAAATTTGAACCTTAATGGACCCCAATTTTAGGCCCATAGACACTCCTGTTTGCAGGAAATGCAGGAATCGACCTAGTTGAAATTCCTCCATCGGGGCCTTACTAGCCTCGCACCACGCAACATATTTTCGCCAAATGCGGTGATAATGCTTTGCGGTTACATCCTTCCTGGCTTTGATCAGGGTAGGGATGACTTCATCCGGAATGCCTTTTTCCTTCAGGATCCGGCGTTCAACCGCCCTGCCGTCAAACGCAGCCGCGGTAAGTCTTGGAATAGACAGGGTCCTTGATGGAGCAGGTCCCTTCTTAGAGGTAGAGGCCACGGGTCCTCCGTGAGCATCTCTTGAAGTTCCGGGTACCAAGTCCTTCTTGGCCAATCCGGAGCCACGAGTATAGTTCTTACTCCCCTCCGTCTTATAATTCTCAGTACTTTTGGTAAGAGAGGAAGAGGAGGGAACACATACACTGACTGGTACACCCACGGTGTTACCAGAGCGTCCACAGCTATTGCCTGAGGGTCCCTTGACCTGGCGCAATACCTGTCCAATTTTTTGTTTAGGCGGGACGCCATCATGTCCACCTTTGGTTTTTCCCAACGGTTTACAATCATGTGGAAGACTTCTGCTGAGGAAGTCTGTTTCCCAGTTGTCCACTCCCGGAATGAACACTGCTGACAATGCTATCACATGATTTTCCACCCAGCGAAAAATCCTTGCAGCTTCTGCCATTGCCCTCCTGCTTCTTGTGCCGCCCTGTCTGTCTACGTGGGCGACTGCCGTGATGTTGTCCGACTGGATCAGCACCGGCAGACCTTGAAGCAGAGGTCTTGCTTGGCTTAGGGCATTGTAAATGGCCCTTAGCTCCAAGATATTTATGTGAAGTGATGTCTCCAGGCTTGACCACAAGCCCTGGAAATTTTTTCCCTGTGTGACTGCTCCCCAGCCTCGCAGGCTGGCATCCGTGGTCACCAGGACCCAGTCCTGAATGCCGAATCTGCGCCCTCTAGAAGATGAGCACTCTGCAACCACCACAGGAGAGACACCCTTGTCTTTGGTGACAGGGTTATCCGCTGATGCATCTGAAGATGCGTTCCGGACCATTTTTCCAGCAGGTCCCACTGGAAAGTTCTTGCGTGGAATCTGCCGAATGGAATTGCTTCGTAGGAAGCCACCATTTTTCCCAGGACCCTTGTGCACTGAGGTACTGACACTTGGCCTGGTTTTAGGAGGTTTCTGACTAGTTCGGATAACTCCCTGGCTTTCTCCTCCGGGAGAAACACCTTTTTCTGGACTGTGTCCAGGATCATCCTTAGAAATAGAAGACGTGTCGTCGGGATCAGCTGTGATTTTGGAATATTAAGAATCCAACCGTGCTGCTGCAACACTACTTGAGATAGTGCTACCCCGACTACCAACTGTTCCCTGGATCTTGCCCTTATCCGGAGATCGTCCAAGTAAGGGATAATTAAAACTCCCTTCCTTCGAAGGAGTATCATCATTTCGGCCATTACTTTGGTAAAGACCCGGGGTGCCGTGGACAAACCAAACGGCAGCATCTGAAACTGATAGTGACAGTTCTGTACCACAAACCTGAGGTACCCTTGGTGAGAAGGGTAAATTGGGACATGGAGATAAGCATCCTTGATGTCCAGAGACACCATATAATCCCCTTCTTCCAGGTTTGCAATCACCGCTCTGAGTGACTCCATCTTGAATTTGAACCTTTGTATGTAAGTGTTCAAGGATTTCAAATTTAAATTAGGTCTCACCGAGCCGTCCGGCTTCGGTACCACAAACAGTGTGGAATAATACCCCTTTCCCTGTTGTAGGAGGGGTACCTTGATTATCACTTGCTGGGAATACAGCTTGTGAATGGCTTCCCATACCACCTCCCTGTCGGAGGGAGACGTCGGTAAAGCAGACTTTAGGAAATGGCGAAAGGGGAGACGTCTCGAATTCCAATTTGTACCCCTGAGATACCACCTGAAGGATCCAGGGGTCCACCTGTGAGTGAGCCCACTGCACGCTGAAATTTTTGAGACGGGCCCCCACCGTGTCTGAGTCCGCTTGTAAAGCCCCAGCGTCATGCTGAGGACTTGGCAGAAAACAGGAGAGGGCTTCTGTTCCTGGGAACTGGCTGTTTGCTGCAGCCTTTTTCCTCTCCCTCTGCCACGGGGCAGAAATGAGGAGCCTTTTGCCCGCTTGCCCTTATGGGGCCCAAAGGACTGCGCCTGATAATACGGCGTCTTCTTATGTTGAGAGGCTACCTGGGGTAAAAATGTGGATTTCCCAGCCGTTGCCACCAGGTCTGTTAGACCTACCCCAAATAACTCCTCCCTTTTATAAGGCGATACTTCCATATGCCTTTTGGAATCAGCATCACCTGACCACTGTCTTGTCCATAACCCTCTTCTGGCAGAAATGGACAGCGCACTTACTCTTGATGCCAGTCGGCAAATATCCCTCTGTGCATCACGCATATATAGAAAAGCATCTTTTAAATGCTCTATAGTCAGTAATATACTGTCCCTATCTAGGGTATCAATATTGTCAGTCAGGGAATCCGACCAAGCCACCCCAGCACTGCACATCCAGGCTGAGGCGATTGCTGGTCGCAGTATCACACCGTGTGAGTGTATATACACTTCACTGCTTTCTGTCAGCAGGTTCCTTAAGGGCGGCCGTATCCGGGGACGGTAGTGCCACCTGTTTAGACAAGCGTGTGAGCACTTTATTCACCCTAGGGGGTGTTACCCAACGTGCCCTATCCTCTGGCGGGAAGGGGTATGATGCTAATAACTTTTTAGGAATTAACAGTTTTTATCGGGGGAAACCCACGCATCATCACACACTTCATTTAATTCCTCAGATGCAGGAAAAACTACAGGCAGTTTTTTCTCACCCAACATAATACCCTTTTTAATGGTACTGGTATTATCAGAAATGTGTAAAAACATTTTCCATAGCCTCAATCATGTAACGTGTGGCCCTACTGGAAGTCACATTCGTCTCTTAATCGTCGACACTGGAGTCAGTATCCGTGTCGGCGTCTGTATCTGCCATCTGCGGTAACGGGCGTTTTAGAGCCCCTGATGGCTTTTGAGACCCCTGGACAGGCACAGGCTGAGTCGCCGGCTGTCTCATGTCATCAATCTTTTGTAAAGAGCTGACAATGTCACATATTCCTTCCATAAGCTCATACACTCAGGTGTCGACTCCCTAGGGGGTGACATCTCTGTTACAGGCAATTTCTCCGCCTCCACATCATTTTCCTCCTCATACATGTCGACACAACGTACCGACACACAGCGGGAATGCTCTGATAGAGGACAGGACCCCACTAGCCCTTTGGGGAGACAGAGGGAGAGTATGCCAGCACACACCAGAGCGCGATTATATATATATATATATATATATATATATAAAAATAGCATGGGTCCGGCACTCCACGATGTTATTCCATTAATGCATCGGTGCCCTCACATGTACAGCATGTACAGACACATATTTACCCAGGTGCGGCACTCGATGTCTCACAAAACAGTCAAGAGATAATTTGCTGGTCAAACAACGTTTCAATGCTCGTAAGCACTATCGTCAGGTTTATTAGAAAAGAACAGACAAAACATACCTTATATACACGTGCACCCGTGGAACGCACCGCGCCGACCGTTGAGGAAAAACCACCTCTCTTTCGGCCGCGGCTGATTACGTCATTCTAAAGTGACACCCATCACCATGACAACACATACATATTTAAAATAACGGACCTGGAATTACAAACACATGATTGATAAATTTTTAGAGCTAAACTTACGACTACTCACATTCATAACTCATAATGTATAATTTATATACTTATACTTATTCCTTATCCAAAACAACTGAAACTCAGATATTCATTTAGTCCCCGCGGCGCTACTACATCCAGTCGGTGAATCCATTGCACCTCTCTCTGGATTAGTAAACGATTCCTGTCACCCCCTCTGACTGGTTTTTTCACCCAGTCGATCATTCTGTATTTGATACTTGGAATGGAGTGTTTAGCCTCTGCAAAGTGACGAGCAACAGGTTGCTCCGATCTCGTGTTACTATTTAGTGCTGCTCTTATTGCAGATCTATGTGCTGCCATACGATCCTTAAATCTCCCCTGTGTCTTCCCTATGTATGAAAGACCACAGGGGCAGATTATTTGATATATCACATAACACGAGTTGCAAGTTAGATGGTGACGGATAAGAAATTTTTTGCCCGTGTGAGGATGATAAAATGAATCACCAGGTATCATATAACTACAAGTTGTACACCCACATTTAAAACAACCAAAAGACTTTGTCATGGTGATGGGTGTCACTTTAGAATGACGTAATCAGCCGCGGCCGAAAGAGAGGTGGTTTTTCCTCAACGGTCGGCGCGGTGCGTTCCACGGGTGCACGTGTATATAAGGTATGTTTTGTCTGTTCTTTTCTAATAAACCTGACGATAGTGCTTACGAGCATTGAAACGTTGTTTGACCAGCAAATTATCTCTTGACTGTTTTGTGAGACATCGAGTGCCGCACCTGGGTAAATTATATATATATATATATATATATATATATGTGTTTTTCCCCTTATAGCTGCTGTATTGTTATACTGCGCCTAATTAGTGCCCCCCTCTCTTTTTTAACCCCTTTCTGTAGTGTAGTAACTGCAGGGGAGAGCCAGGGAGCTTCCCTTCAACGGAGCTGTGAGAGAAAATGGCGCCAGTGTGCTGAGGAGATAGGCTCCGCCCCCTTCTCGGCAGCCTTTTCTCCCGTTTTTCTGTGGAATCTGGCAGGGGTTAAAATTCATCCATATAGCCCTGGGGGCTATATGTGATGTATTTTCGCCAGCCAAGGTGTTTTTATTGCTGCTCAGGGCACCCCCCCCCCTAGTGCCCTGCACCCTCAGTGACCGAAGTGTGCTGAGGAGCAATGGCGCACAGCTGCAGTGCTGTGCGCTACCTTGGTGAAGACAGGATGTCTTCTGCCGCCGATTTTCTGGACCTCTTCTTGCTTCTGGCTCTGTAAGGGGGCCGGCGGCGCGGCTCTGGGACCGGACTCCGAGGCTGGGCCTGTGTTCGGTCCCTCTGGAGCTAATGGTGTCCAGTAGCCTAAGAAGCCCAATCCACTCTGCACGCAGGTGAGTTCGCTTCTTCTCCCCTTAGTCCCTCGATGCAGTGAGCCTGTTGCCAGCAGGTCTCACTGAAAATAAAAAATCTAAAACTAAACTTTCACTAAGAAGCTCAGGAGAGCCCCTAGTGTGCACCCTTCTCGGTCGGGCACAAAAATCTAACTGAGGCTTGGAGGAGGGTCATTAGGGGGAGGAGCCAGTGCACACCAGGTAGTCCTAAAGCTTTACTTTTGTGCCCAGTCTCCCGCGGAGCCGCTATTCCCCATGGTCCTTACGGAGTTCCCAGCATCCACTAGGACGTCAGAGAAACACCTGTTCTGTTCACAAAGTCTTGATTGACCATTAGCAGCACCTGTACTGGGTAAACTATGGTATGCTGGCGGTCGGGCTCCCGGCGACCAGCATACCGGCGCCGGCTTACCGACAGTGTGGCGAGCACAAATGAGCCCCTTGCGGGCTCGCCACGCTACAGGCACAGTGGCGCATGTATTCTCCCTCCAGGGGGGTCGTGGACCCCCACGAGGGAGAATAAGTGTTGGTATGCCGGCGCTGGTATACTGTGCGCCGGGATCCCATCAGTCGGCATACTGAAGACCACCCCCTGTACTAGTCTGACTGATGCACAGTAAATGAGGGTAGAGTATTTCAAAAGGTTGGACGTTAAAACATTTAATATGTCCAGAAGGTGTCACAGTCCAGAGAGTACTCCGCCAGGGGGTTACCCCTGCAAGGTAAACATCTAGGGCAGTGGATCCAAAATATGGTCCTCAAAACCCAATAGTCCAGGTTTTAGGGATATCCCTGCTTGTGCACAGAACGTATAATCAGACTGACTGAGATACCAATAGTCACCTGTGACCAAACATATATCCTTAGAACCTGGACTGCTGGGGTGGGGGGCATTGTTTGAGAACCACTGATCTAGGGCTTATTTTGTATATTACTACAAAAATAAAAATGGTATAATACAGGCAATAAGTGCCAGTGGTTCATCACACTTTGCAGAAGCAGCTCTAGAAAACTATGTCCACATTATGTGACACAATGTACCCTCAGTATAGTGGGGTCTGCTTAAAATAGTGTTCCAAGTGACGCCATGTAGAAGAGAATAAAATGCCCTAACTACTCTTGGGTCAGACATCACTCGCCTTTCAGTCTCACATATAGAACAAAGAATCTGCATGAGCATGGTCTACATTAATAAAATTCTGGAAAGGGAATCCTTCCCACTGAATTAAGATTCACTAGTAAACAAAGTTGTTAAACAGATAGTTTAATAACAAAGGATCATGAAATCAATGATACTACACAAGTGTCCCCAAACATTTTATTAACATGTGCTAAATAAAAGCACAGATACATTAAAAATAAAAAAACCCAAATAAGAACTAGCTCAAGGAGCCAAACTTTAACTAAACATCAGTGGCGGGGAGGGAGTGACCATGTGATGTTCTGGAGGTTACGATGCATGCTGGGCAGTGGAGAAGCACAGTTTCAGGGTGTAGGGGTACGGACCATCTGAAAGAAGAATGTGATTACTGATTATCATTTGTTTTTATGTATTACCAGATTTTCATTCCAAACAAATATCTGGCAGACCCTCTCCATCGTATAGTGCAGAGGTTCTTAAACGTGGTCCTCAAGGCGCCCCAACAGTCCAGGTTTTAAGTTGATCCATGCTTGGGCACAGGTGACTAAATTAGCACCTCTATCAATAGGATTTATCCATCTGTGCTGAACCATGGATATACCTGAAAACTGGACTGTTGGGGTGCCTTGAGTACCGTATTTGAGAACTTGCAGTTTAGTGTATGCCCAGCTTTAGCTGATGCTAGGCAGATTTAGTACCTCTGGTCTGATTAACCCCCTACCTATATATCTGTTGCATGCATTAATTTACTGCATTGGTTCAGCTCACTCAAATGCATACCACAAGCATGTTGAATACCAGGAATATGCCTTAAGACAACCTAATTTTTTTTTTTTTTAAACTTGGTTTAAACCAGCCAACCCTGAAGGAGCATAAGGAATAAAGATACAATGGATAGGAAGCACATAACGTATCCTTGGTCAACTGTCTCCACAATAAATATTGCAATCACAAAGGCACAGGAGTCCATGAAGGCAATGCTTTGGGTCACAAGAAGATAACTCAACACAGCATTAACATACAAAGAGGCTCGTTAGCCCACACGTGACATGCTGCCAAAGAAATTAGACCATTGAGAAAGGTTCTGCTGGAGAAGAGAGAAGAATCTTGGGGGCTGATATGATAAGCAGCTGAAACGGCTTCCCGGCACCTACGTAGGATGTGTACGCTCCCAGCCTAATGAGGTGGAAGCAGTAGTCCGCTACTGCTCCTTAGCTTGCGATTCTTAAGATAACTTAACAAAACCAAAATTTATATTTTAGAAAGGAAGCCAAGCAAACATTTCAGAAGACCTCAGTTCTGTACTGCTATAAAACAGATGTTTCAAGACATTTTTCTATTGTAGTTCACTACTGCCTAGACACCAGAGGACTGAAGATGCCCTAATTAAGAATACTCACTGGGATTCTTCATCTGGTAATGGTTCAGGAGACCAAGTGTTTCAAGGGCATCACTCTTGGACTCCCACTCCAGCAGTCCAGATGAGCTTCGTTCACCTAAACACAAAATAGTTCCATGAGATTACTAAAGTGTACGCGAACACTCCAGCAACAAGCTGTTCTGCAATGTGTAGGAAAGCAACTGGCGCGCAAGAGGCCAGGTAAGTTGAGCTGCAGCACTGACCTTTTTTGCCACGCTCAGGTAAAACTACTGCAGCCTGACCTTCACCTACTAGCGTACCGTTATTCAGCCTTGTTCTATTACCAGCTATAGAGGTAAAATTTGTTATTTAGGACCATGCACTAAAATCGGGAGGGTGTTTACAAGTGTAGTTACTGCAATACTTACTTTTTCCTGAAAATACTTTCACAGAAGCTGGTTTCTTCAAACCCAATTCATCATGGATCTAGTAAAGAAGATAGAGGGTAAGCCAACACATGCAAAGAAATTCTACATACAGCTTTTACGGCAATTTTAATTAAGATATACAACCACTCTAAGCTTAAAAACCAGGTGTAGAACTGGGCTAAGAAATGACAGGTTAAGTGCCACCTTTCTTACCTCTAGGAAGTTCTGTTCTGTCACTTCTGGAGGAGCGTTGAAGAAATGAAGGACATTGCTGGGCTGCTGAATGCGATTTTTTGCAGCCTGCTCGGGTGAAGTGAATCGATTGTTACGGGAGCCACTGAACACCTTGAAGCTGCATGACCCATCCTCCAGGCCGTAGGACTGACCAGGCACAATAGACTGCTGCTTTGACACACTAGATATAGAAGTTTACAGTTTGTAACCATCCTAGGAGTAAGTAGTCCATACTCAGCTCAGATGCAGAGCAATAGGCTTAGCTTGTAACTCACCATACACTAAGTTTCTGTCCAAACATGAAGTTGTTGTTCAGGTGAGTGAGGGCTCTATCAACAGCATAACCATCAGCCATCTCTACCATAGCAGCCCCTGGCTTGCTCTTCATGAACTTCACCTAAGTAAAAAAAAAGTTAGTAGTTCGCACTCTTGTCCAATGCCCTAACCACACAAGCAGGGACAACCCAATTCTCCAGTAGACCCCTTCTTACCTTCTCCACATTGCCGTATAGACAGAACACATTGAACACCCGATCGCAATTCATCTTGCTGGGGTCAAGGCCATAAACCATTAGAACTGGGCTGTCTGCATGGGGGCCATATTCTGGGGGTGGTGGTGGAGGGTGACCATACTGAGGACCATAGCGACTCGGGCCCCGGCGTGGTGCTCCTACAGGAGGGGGACCCATTCTACGGCTCTCGTAGTGTGGGGGTGGAGGGCCATACGCCTCTTCGTGGTAGTGGCCATGATATCCTCCATGTGGTCCTCCAGCTGTGAAAAGCATCATGAGGTCACAGATAAAATAGCAGTGCACATGTTCGTATTGAGAGTGCTAACACCAAGGCATTGATATGGACATTGTCTAGTGAATAGATTGCTTTCCTTCAGCCGTGTAATGCTATTGCTGAAACGGTACCATACTAACCAAACTCTGCAGGGTGGTCTCCCAGCAATGGTGGGTTCCTCTGACGTTTGTTAGGATTGCCTGTGGCATCACCTGAAAGCGTTTAACGAGAAGTTGGCTAAATACCCCAATTGATCCCAATTTCAAAGCCCCACAGTCTAATCAAAAATGGGGTGACCGCTATCTGCCCTGATTAAAAGAACTGTGTATCAAGGCTTTGAAGCACCGTCTCCAGAGTACTATGAACCCACTAAATATTAGCCAATAAAAGATAAATAAAATAAAAAAAGAGGGGGGGGGGGGGGGCAGCAACATTGACATCCCTCCAACACCTTCCCAAACCAAACCAGGGGCCACTCCTACATTCTGCAACAAAGGGACCTTGATACACAGATCAACCCATCCCCGAAATCAACCATTAGCAAAGTCTGACTGAGCACAGGACATTTAATTGGGGGGAGAATGAGCACAAAGATTGAGAAAAGACTTACTTACAGATGGGTCCCAGTGACAATAACATATCTGTATTTCGCTTACCATTGGATACCTCATGTGTGCGTTAGCAGAGCTCTGACAGGTGCCGCCCCGCCATACACACGTAGCGACCCTGCATCACATGGTTTCAGTCATGAGTTACATTGAACGGCAAAAACAACTCAACAATTGGCATTCTGTAAAAGGCTCACATGTTGCTAACATGTTTCTCCGTGTTCTGTGTGCTCCATGTGCATGTTTTTTTCTTGTTATGATGCTGCTAGCTGTTGTCTGCCCCCCGTCACACGTCCTGTATCTTGAAGGGGTGTGAGGTATGTTCGGCTCTTCTGGACTTGGTTGGCGAGGACAAAACTGCCTGTGGTGGGTAGTTTTGAGGCTCGCGTGGTGTTTATGTTGTAGCATGTCCCGTTTCTGCCCGCCATGGCATGTGCAGACCCACTTCTGTGCCCGTTACATGACTGTGTTCATTGTAAATACATGGTTATGGCGTGTAGCACTCAGTTTCTCTGTACTTTTAAAAATGTCTGCTGTAAATGTGGAGAACGTTCTCTGTACTGGTCATGCCTGCAGCGTATTGAGCGCATCTTTGTACTTGTTACATGCCTGTTGAAGCCCCAGTTTCAGCGACTTGCTCTTGGGTTCACCATGTGATGTTCTCCGTGTGTGACCTCTGCAGAAGGCCTGGTATTTCTGCGATGAGTGTCTCCGTGCTGTCTCACTACACTGTGTGTCTAATAAAACGATGTGCAGACAAGGGCCTGTCAGTCCTGGACCCCGAGAGGGAGCCGGGAAGCTTCCCAACTAGTGGGGAGGCCTCTGAAAACCAAAACCGCTACCTCTCGGCTCAGTTTGAGTAAACTGCCTTTGTCTGAGGCAGCACTGAGCTGGCCCCTGCACATGGAATCTAGTATGTACCTTGGAAAAGAAATGTGTTAGGTTTGGTCATGTAATGCCATTGCTTGCTCTAGGGAGAAACGGTCTGGAGCCAAACGACTCACCCAGAATCACTTTGGACATGGAGGAAGGGGTTAAAAGGTGAATGCATTTCTGTACAGGCACTACATGGTTTAGATGCACTTACTACTAGATCTTTACTCTGAGCAACAAAGCTGCAGGTTTGGAAGCAAGGGACCAAGTTTCTTGGTTGCCAGGAGTCAAAGCAATGGCATTACAGAGTGTGACGTGCCAGTCTTGTGCATTTGATCAGACTAATGAATATTGCATGTATATAAAAGGCACATTAATAAGGAAATAGTTACCTTGTCCGCTCAGGGTCGGGTTAGTGTAGTCCCAGGTGTCCTGGTCGTTTTTAAAGACATTCAGTCTTGTGGGCTTTGGAAAGAGAAGAAAACAAACCACCATGTGGTACCTTGGGGTGGGCAGCCATATTATTGCCTCCATAAGTAGTCTCTTACCTTAGCATACTCAATCTTCAGAGTGCAACATCCAGAGTAGATGTCAGCTCCGTTCAGGGAGGCCTTCGCTCGCTGGGCACTTTGTACGGAGTCAAATGTACAAAAGGTTAAGGAAAACAATGAACGCTAGTAAAAAGGAATTACAAAGTTATTTTGCTTTTCCCAGGAATATAGTTTTCATGCTAGGATTTGAGCAGGGCACCAGACTGTGGGGGGCACAAGCGTGTGCGGCGTAGCCGTGAGCCGAAAAGGGGCATGTCCATGCATAATAGGGGTGTGATCATTTTATGTAATAAAAGTGGGCGGTTCAGCCCACAGACAACAAAACAGTGGGCATGGGCAGAATCACAGTTGGGGGCATGCCCAGCACCGCTTTCCCCCCAAGCACTCTCACAGCGTGAATGAATGCTGCACGCATGAACACAGCATCTTTACACACTGGTAGGGCAGGAAGCGGGCGGCTGTTCTAGCAGGGCACGGCGGATTTTGCCTCCCCCCACACAAAAAACCAGGCAGGGCGTGGTGCCCTGCTAAAACAGCCTAGCGTGAACACTATGGGTATCTACAATGCTTTTGAAAGCCTACAGCAGTCTAATCTCAGATGCTCTAGAGCTTATGCTTTCCTTGCACAATGCAATTCCTTTAATGCTATACATACAAAGTCAGTTACTACACATGAAATCCCAACGCCTTTAAGGGCATGTACAATAGCCATTAAGATGTAAATGAGTGCCATGCGAGCGGAATGGGGAATCCTACCAGCATGCCATGGCAACAGGTTTGCAGGATGTGGAAATACAGATACTTAAGTCATTACTACTAATGCCAGTGGTTTCTGTAAGGACTGACAAGGTAACACTGCTCTGGGGAGAGGACGGAATGATAATGTCCAAGAGGTTATATTTAGCAGTCTCATTATGCAAGAGGGACAGGTCGATATAGTGGCGATTAGGAAGCACAGAAAGGATATTCCACCATGGCCTGGACGCCATTCTTCCTGAAGAGGACGATCCGCTGGACCGGTCCACATGGATTACAGATGGTATAGAGCACGTCCTAGTGAACAGAAGTCAGACATTTATATTAGGCCATTTGTACCCTCACAGAAAGCAACTTCTAGTAACACAAAGTAGTGCAGTGCTGTTAACATTTCAGTGTTAATTATAGTAACAAAGGTCAGAGCACACAACAGATGTAGGACACCAGGCCATTCCCTCCCAGCAGCTGCGCTTACCGTTGTGATAGAATAAATGGGGTTCAGGATGGTGAACAGAAGGACATTGTTGACCCCTCTGGAGTCATCCCCAGTGTCCACTGGACGAGAGATTTTCTGGCTGGTAGAGTAGTTGACAAAAGCTGGATGACCAGCCACATAGATCTGGTTGTCCGCTGCATAGTTTACAGCATTACAGGCTCCCAGGATATCCTCGAACTCCACGAGGGCCTGCCTCTTCTTCGGCATCACTACAACATAGCTGCAGGGAAACAGAAAGGATTATGTGGGAATGCAGTCACATGTAAAGCGTATGCCTCAGACCAGCATAAGTAGGGGGTGCCGGGAAATAGGAAAAACTTTAACATTCAGAATACTTCATTTTCCATTAATCCACTAACGCTAAGAAAACGGCTCTCGTTACCATAGACACTATTTACACCAGCAGCTAGTCAAGGCTCATACAGGTTAAATTCTATATAATTAAGTTCTAGTAAATGGTTTAACTGCTGCGATAAGACAGGTGGTGGCAAAGGTCACCCCAGATTAATTAAACTCACAACAGGGTAAATTTGATCATCTAGAGTTTACTGAACAGGGGAAACCCATTATAATCATATCAATACAGGCTAACATGTATGTACTTTTCCTGGTCTTCGTACGACTTACTAGCCACATAAGCATCAAACCTTCAATAAGTTAGTTTACATACATACATGATTGATGCTCGTTAGGTCATACCTTATAGTACCGAACTCCTGGAGCGCCTCGGCAAGATCAGCCTCCACAACTCCGTCAATCAGTCCCCTGACATGGACCACCGGAGAAGCCGGGGTTTTGTGAGGGTCCTCGTATCCTTCCTAAAGCACAGGAAGACACATCTTGTATGACATTGGAAGCCACTGGCCCAATAAACAGTACAGGATAATCCAATACTGGGGCTCCTTTTATTAGCTTTAGAACAGCAGGATAAATACAGCGCTGCAACATGCCTCACTAAGAACGAAATGTAACAAGTCCTCAGAAGCTTTATGGACACCTCAAGACAGACACAAGATGCACAGCAGATTGGCACCTGGGATGTCAGGCTCTGTGGCTAAACATTTCCCTACAACAGACTCTCCTTTGTTTGCCTTCACCAGCTTAACGCTCCTCACGCTGTAGTTCCAAGAGACTTCATTCATATCTCCAAACACACCCCCTCACTAGAAAGCACTCACACAGCAGGACCCAAGTACACCAGTAATACAATATTCCTTTATGTAGTCCCGTAAACTAGCAGTTGCTTAGTTTCCTTTACAGAATCTGATTACTAATGTTCCACAGTATTGAAGGGGAGACAGCAACAGAACCAGCAACATGCATTAGGATAGTCTGAGTAGTCACAATTAACAATACACATAAAGATGGGGGGGGGGGGGGGGTTGAGAATATATACCAGAAACAGGTGACTTCAATTTAAGTAGTTAATGTTGCAGTATTCCAGACAAACCCATCTCTGTCACCCCCGTCTGTCTACTCCTCCCCTTTAGAAAGTAAGCTCTCACGAGCAGGGCCCTCTTTCCTCATGTGCATATCCTTTTTCTTACTTTAATAATCTTCAACTGCACCAAATCCAGCAGTCTTCTGCCACCTGATACTTATTCCAGTGTCATGTGCTGATGTAACTATGTTTGTTTATTTACCCTGTACTTGTCCTATACGGTCATCAACTTTAACACGCCGTTTTCGTGTTTGATTATTTGTTTATGTACTCTGTAATTGGGCGCAGCAGAACCCTTGTGGCACCATATAAAGGATAATAAAAACCATGTAGGTTACACATGCACACAGTGCTACCTTGGGAAAAGTGGGCGGGTGTTATAGGAACCAGCAAAGGGTAGCAGTACAATGGGATCACTTGGCTAAGAGTAGCAGTACAATGGGATCACTTGGGTGAGAGCAGCCCCAACTACAAAATCTGGGCACCTATAACCTATGGATGCCAAAAACATGCAGCTACAGACTTGAGCCTGCGCTACTAGTGATTAAACCTTACATGTGTACAGTAAGTGGAACATAGAGCAATAAAGTCGGGATAGGGTGGACTGTGGATGGGAGCTCTAGTGTTTGAGCCACCATGTGTGTTACCTACAGGGAAAGCAGGAGATGGATCACCCAGCAGGCCAGCTGTTACCCCCCGGCAGGCCCTCGCACCAATAGCGCCACACATAGCAGCGCTCCTCGTAGTAACTACAGGGAAATGGACCACAATCCCGATGCATCCGTATCTTAGAGCACTGTGCGTACGAGCTGGCAGTGTGCGTAGGCCGCAGCCAGTCACACATGCCCAATGGAGGCTCTGGTAAGTCCCCCTCTGTGCTGCTTACAGCCCACACGCCCATCCCGGGCACAAGGAAGTCGTCTTACCGCCGAGGCCGCCACGTTGTCGTCTGATCCGTCTGTCTTCATTCTCTTCGGGGCACGGCCACCCTCAGTCCCGTAATAAGCTGACCTTCCTCCCACCGCTGCAGCTGCCGCCATCTTCAGAGATCCGCCGGGACTGAGCGCTCTGTAACATGGCGCCGGGGCTAAACCAAAGCCGCCCCGCCCACTCGCCGACGCGCGATTGGCCCAGCTTGGTGCCACTCCTGTCGCCCCCGCGCTCATTGGTTTGTGGACGACGCCACTCACGCTGCAGGGCAACTCATTGGATGCAGTGAGGGGAGGGCGGACTGTAACGACTGGAGATCCCGTTGGCCAGAGGAGACGTCGGTCAAAGCATACGCACCGCCCTCCCTCACTGTGATTGGTCGCCTCTCTAGGTGAAGGCCAGGGAGAAAAGCTAACAGTGACAGAGGGCCAGGGACGGGGGAGCCGCCATCTTGTGCACGGTCACCGATTGTGTGTAATGGCGTCTCATTCATTAGGCAAATCGGTGCGCAGGGCATCCATTAAACGTATAGAGTTATATGTAGTGTATAGGTGTGCTGTACATTGCATGCTTAAGCCAGTGACCCACATTGCTAGGCCGCCTACGAAAAGAAAATAAATAGATTAACGGGCAGCTGCAGCAGGCATACACATCATGCAAGTGGTGATGCTCTGTTACATGCATGCCTTCTAAGACAGGCCCTCGTTCCGCGTTGATCGCTCGCTAGCTACTTTTAGCAGCCGTGCAAAGTCGCCGGACGGGGGAGTGTATTTTCGCTTTGCAAGAGTGCGAACGACTGCAGCCGAGCGGGACAAAAACATTTTGTGCTTAACAAGACCAGCCCTGTAGTTACTTATTCTGTGCGATGATTGCAGCGACGAAGTTACCGAAATTGACATCAGATACCCACCCTGCAAACGCATGGACACGCCCTGCGTTTTTCCAAACACTTTCGGAAAACAGTCAGTTAACACCCAGAAACTCCCACTTCCTGTCAGTCTCCTTGCGATCGGCTGTGCGAATGGAATTGTCGTTTGAAGCAGTGCAAAACAATGCTCTTTGTACCTGTACCCTGTGCGCCCCAAACGCATGCGTAGTTTTGCTGTTTTTTCAAATGATCGCTACGCAGCGAACATCGGCAGCTAGCGATCAACTCGGAATGACGCCCATGGCCCCTCCATCTGGTGCACAGTTCCCTGGCCTAATACCTCATTAGTAATTGCCTATTGCAGTTAGCTGGGTTGAATGGATGATGACAAACAC
Organism: Pseudophryne corroboree; assembly: GCF_028390025.1. Classification (NCBI taxonomy): domain Eukaryota; kingdom Metazoa; phylum Chordata; class Amphibia; order Anura; family Myobatrachidae; genus Pseudophryne; species Pseudophryne corroboree. The sequence goes on from NC_086451.1 coordinate 415,876,131, forward strand.
CATGTAAATCAGCCCATTTTGCTGCCATAGCAAATGTACACCCCTCCCAACCATAGACATGCAAAATCTGTCCAAATCCAAAATAAGCCACCCTCCTCCCTATTGGACAAACCGCTACCTACTTTTGTATAAATCTATGCCCTGTGTACTGGGGCCTTCCTGGAGAACAAGATTTTGTGTGGTATGTGTGGCTGCATTTAATAGCCGTCATGCTAATCCGTGAATGGATGGGCGTGTTGGTCTGACACCAACATATAATTGCCTACTGTCTTGGATTGCTCGGGAGTAGGGATGGATATCGGTGGGTTAACCATCGGTGGTTAACTTTGATGGTATGAAACCATTAACAAGGGAACCATCAATAGGTGGTGGGGCAGGACTTTGCAAGTCACATTGGGGGTGGGGCTAGGCAATGTGTCCTGGTGCCAAGGAGAGGAAAAAAACGGGAGATTTGTGACATCAATGGCGGAGAACCATTGGATCATTGACAGCAAAAAAAAAAAAAAATTACCATTTTTGTGGTTAACCATTGAGGGTCGATGACCATCCCTACCTGGAGACTCTTGAATTTAGGGAAGTTCTCACGCACTCCCTGGAGTGTAGGCAAGCCAATTGGATCCCGCACACTTCCCCGTAAGCTAGTGGGTTCTGGGGCTTGACAAGTGTTATGGCAAAATCACGGCATTAAACTGCAAAGGGGTCCACGATGAGGCAAGTCATGGCACTACTCCACCCACACCTCAGTGACGTGCGGTGAGGTCAGTGGCTGGGGAGGCACTGACCAGTGTGGGTAGGGCAGTGATGCGATGAGCAAAGACAGAGAGGGGACGGCTGGGGGATAGTGTAAGAGACAGGACAATGAGAGTACGGTCACACAGGGAGAGGAATAGGGGCAGAGAGAGGCGACTGGGTGAGGTAATAGAGGGTGTCAAAACATTACAATGACAGAGCAGTCTGTGGGGTAATAAAGTCAGAGACATGTAGTCACACATCGATAGGAACAGGGGCAGAGAGAGGACTTGGGGCAGGGCCGGCAACAGAAATCTTAGTTCCCGGTACGTGGAGAACTCTGGGGGCCCGCCTCCCACACATCCCCTACCCCCTGTCGCTGTCACTACAATTCCTTTTAGGGGAGCAGGAAGTGAGGGGAGTGAGAGAGAGACAAAGAGGGTGTCGGGGAGAGAACGAGGGTATCATGGTGAAAGAGAGGTGTAAAAGAGAGAAAGGGTGCGGTAGAGAGAAGCTAGAATGAAATAGATAGAGACATGGGTGGGTCAGGGATAGAGCAAAATATAGAAAATGTGTCAGAGAGAGAGAGGGGAGCGAGCAGTAGTGAGAGTGTCAGGGAGGGAGAGTGAGAGAAAGAGAGTGGAACAATAGAGTGTGAGAGTGTCTTGGAAAGAAAGAGGGGAACAATATAGAGTAAGAGAGTGTCAGCGAAAGAAAGAGTGAGTGTCAGAAGAGAGAGATAGAGAGAGACAGTGGACCTTATTCAGAGATGGACGCAGATTGCTGCATATACAGTCAGATCTGCGTCCATCTCCTCACATGCTGGGGACTGCCCAGCATAGGTCAAGGACGCCCAGCATGTGTAGTGCCACCTAACGATGCGTCCACAACCCCTCGCAGCGCAGCCTGGCTATGCTGTCAGGCGGCCCACCGCCATTTTTTTAAATAGAAAACACTCCCGTTCGGTCTGCCGTGTCTTCCCAATGCCACCCCGCGAACGCCCGCCACTGTCAGTTACACTGCAGCTGCATCTTTCCAGGATGCAGCCACAATGTATAAGGTCGCACAGGTGTGATGCGTGCCATGCTGGCAAACTGTGCTGCGAGCTGCTGCTGTGGCCAAGTGTCAGGGGGGGGGGAGAGAGTGTGAAGGAGATAGAGAGAGAGAGGAGCAACAGAAGGGAGTGTTATAGAGAGAGAGGGGAGAGGGACTGAGCAGGAGAGACAGCGACGCCCCCTAAACACCCACGAATCGCGGCACTGCTCAGCAGCAGGGAGACAGCCCTGGTAAGGGGGGTGTAGTATGGTATGCCGGCGGCCGGGCTCCCGGCGACCAGCTTACCGGCGCCAGACCGCCGGCATACCGACAGCGTGGTGAGCGCAAATGAGCCCCTTGCGGGCTCGCTGCGCTATTTTATTCTCCCTCCAGGGGGGTCGTGGACCCCCACGAGGGAGAAAAAGTGTCGGTATACTGTGCACCGGGATCCCGATAGTCGGCATACTGAAGACCACCCGTAAGGGGAGGGGGGGATGAGAAGCTGCAGCAGCCAGGTTTTACCTGTTCCATGGACCAGCAGCACTAGGGGGGGTCCTGTCAAGGCATCTGGTCCCTCACAAAGCTCTGGAATACACTGCAGGAAGGCGCAGCTGGACGGATCTAGCACTTTAGGCAGCGTCATGGTCACAGAGGAGCTGCACCACAGGGAGCCATCAGCCGAGCCCCACCGATGGAGCTCTGTAAGGGGCAGACATACAGGGGCTGTTCAGGCAGGAAACCAGGCAGTGATGATGACCAGTGTAGCCAAGCCTCCTTTTTCAGGCATCCAATCAGGGAGGGTCAGACAGCAGTGTCACGCCCCCTCTTAATCCGTCCCTGCAGCCCTGTCATTGAGGCAGAGTTAGAGGTGCCTCATCCCCTTGTTTTTTTCAATGCGCATTTCCTGCCCATAGCTGTGGCCCCACCCCCTGCTTCAATCAGTTTATAGTTATCAGTAGGAGGCAGCGCTCTCGCCACCTTCCATCCAGGTATTGCCAGGTTTTACGGCAAAAATTAGTAGATTAATACAAAGAAGTCATTTATAACACAGAATCTCTGTTATAAATATCTTCTTTGTATTATTGTAATCATCAGATCGTAATTTGACTGGGGAGGCAGAGCCTCCCCTGCCTGCACGTCCCTGCTACACGTACTCTCTGAGATATCCTGGGATCCAGGATTTAAATGTATGCTAGTGTGTACCAACGGGTTCGGTATGACTATGACATGACCAACACTGGCACCCCGACATTGAGAATGCCGACGGAACGGGGTAATTATTTTACCCTACCCTAACCCGCCTGGGGTGGCAACTAGGGTTAAGACTCTAGGGGTGGCGGCTACGGGAAGCTGCCTGCTGGGGATCTGATCCCCCCTGGTACTAGTGTGGCCACTCTGTGATCTCCATCCACTCGTTCACCAGTGTGGACAGTCTGTAATTCCCCCCTTGTCACCAGTGTGGCTACTCTGTGATCCTCAATCACTACTCTGGTCCCCTTATACTGTGGGAGCCTCTGTGGCTGCTGAGTTGTGGCTGTTTTGTTCCTATGTTTGTAAATCCAGTCATCAGGACACAGAGACATGTGAGTTCACTGCTGTGCTGTTTATTCCATCACCAACTCCAAGCACACTGGACTACCCACTTCCCAGCATCCCCCTGGTCCCAGGGACCATCACTGAAGATTCAGGCTTACACAGATTAGTAAGGGAGTGTCTACAAATATTAAGCATTCTAATACACTAACATCACATCCTCTTTTCTTTAAAGATAAGACCTGTACGCTTCAATGCAACAATTAACATCAGATTAAGAACATCATCTAACACGTTTCAATGAGTCTCTCAGGTCTGCGTATTTCCCTTTTGGGTCTTTCATACACAGTCTGTGTTTCAGCTACCATGTTGGACCCTTCTAGAATCGTGGTTTGTTCACCATAAAAACTTTCTTTAGCAAGCTTAGTTTCTCACAGGAACTTAATCCTAGAATCGGTTGCACATTTTTATCCACAATCAGTAGAGATGTTTTAAACTGTTGTCCCTTATATTTCAGTGTCACTAAGCATGTACCTTTCACAGGAATTTCCTCCCCAGTGTACCCTGTAACTTTCACTTTGGCTGGATGAATTTTAGGTTTTACTCTAAAAGTCTTATAGTCTTGAAACGATATTAAATTCACCTGCGCGCCAGTATCAAGCTTAAAGGGAATGACAATCTCGTTCACAGTTAAAGGGACAATCCATTCTTTCTTATCTGCACTGCAAAGTTCAATGCAATCCACAAAGAATTCCTCTGTTTGTTTAACAGCATGCACATTGGTTGTTTCACTTTTGATTTTACAGCATTTGGCAAAGTGATTAAGTCTACCACATTTCATGCAGGTTTTACCATAAGCCGGGCACATTTTAGGATTGTGAGCATTTCCACATCAACTACACATTTCCTTATTAGACTGTTGCTTAGACTGCTTCATTCTTGAGAATGGAGGTTTGCTTGGCTCTGTTTCCTGCACTACATGGACAGAAGCATCAACTTCCTTGTGTAACGTTTTGGCTTGAAATCTAGTTATTTCTGCAGATCTGCACATAGTCACTGCCTTGTCTAGTGTTAGGTCTTGCTCTCTCAGCAGTCTCTCTCTGAGTCCATTATCAGGTATTCCACAGACAATATGATCTCTAATCAGTGAATCCTTTAAATCACCAAACTCACAGGTTTTACTGAGTGATTGCAGCTCTGTAACATACTGATCAAATCCATCTACAGACTTCTGATCACATGTGAAAAACTTATATCTTTCATATGTCACATTTTTCCTTGGCACAAAGTAATCTTCAAACTTTTGCATTATAGAAGATAGCGCCATATTCTGCCCCTGAGCAAACTGAAAACTATTATAAATGTCCAGCACATCCTCTCCTATCACATGGAGAAAAATGGATGCCTTCGTTTTGTCAGCATCTGTATCAGCTCCACATGCAGCAAGATATATATTAAAACTTTGCTTAAATCTTTTCCAGTTCTCAGACAAGTTACCAGACATCAGCATGCCGGTTGGAGGAGCTAGGTTATCCATGGTTACTCACTGTTTGAAGAGAGGAGCACACGGCAGGCTATGCAGACACTGAGTGTCACAGCCTTACAGACTTCTGCAAGATTCTTTCACACTCTGAGAGCACTAGCAGTCCAAGTTAAACTTCTTCTGACACCATATTTTGTTCATATGTTTGTAAATCCAGTCATCAGGACACAGAGACATGTGAGTTCACTGCTGTGCTGTTTATTCCATCACCAACTCCAAGCACACTGCACACTGGACCACCCACTTCCCAGCATCCCCCTGGTCCCAGGGACCATCACTGAAGATTCAGGCTTACACAGATTAGTAAGGGAGTGTCAACAAATATTAAGCATTCTAATACACTAACATCACAGTGGCTTTGGCTACATCATACCCTCCAACAACCTTTATCAAACAATCGGTACAGATTTGGGAAAATGGACATGGTCACGAGTAAAGGGGGCGTGGCCAGCAGCTCTGCCATAGTAATCTATAGGACTATGGAGAAACAAAAAATCGGTATAAGGGCCCTTTTGGCAGGAACAGACCATAAAAAAACGGTACTGTACCAGCCAAAAAGGTACAGTTGGAAGGTATGCTACATTTGGATGAGACTAGTGAGAATGTCAGTCTTAAGAATGCAGAAAGTAAGGAAGAGCATGGGTGTGCATGGTGGCTGTGAGTGTGCCTGCTCCATGCATCTTCTATCAGGAGAAAATGAATTCACCCTCAGGGTAACTGGACACAGGCAGCTGCACCCTATTTTACACTGAGGGAGACCTGAGCCTCTGCTACTGTACTGACTCTGACCTCATTACAGGTCTGAGAGTGGGGAGAACCCTGTCAGAGAGCTGCGGGGAGGACAGGACACATGCACCTTGGAGGGCATCAGTTATAGGGATGAGGAGAGGAAAGACTTGCTAATCAACTCATTGTGCTGCAGTTCATTGAGAGGCTTTCTGTTGAAAAAGGAATTAAGCATAATTTACCCTTTGTGAGACAGTAACCATTTCACTGCTTGGCTTGAGTTAATGTATGTGCGCATAGTTTCTCTAACGTCCTAGTGGATGCTGGGGACTCCGTAAGGACCAGGGAGATGGACGGGCTCCGCAGGAGACATGGGCACTTTAAGAAAGAATTTGGATTCTGGTGTGCTCTGGCTCCTCCCTCTATGTCCCTCCTCCAGACCTCAGTTTGAATCTGTGCCCGGACGAGCTGGGTGCTGATTAGTGAGCTCTCCTGAGCTTGCTATAAGAAAGTATTTTGTTAGGTTTTTTATTTTCAGGGAGCTCTGCTGGAAGGGGGGGATTTTATGGTGTCTCTGGACATAAAGGATGCATACCTTCATGTCCCCATTTACCCACCTCATCAGGCGTACCTCAGATTTGTGGTACAGGATTGTCATTACCAATTTCAGACGTTGCCGTTTGGTCTCTCCACGGCACCGAGAGTATTTACCATGGTAATGGCGGAAATGATGGTGCTCCTGCGGAAGCAAGGGGTCACAATTATCCCATACTTGGACGATCTCCTCATAAAGGCGAGGTCCAGAGAGCAGTTGCTGATCAGTGTGGCACGCTCTCGGGAAGTGTTACAACAGCACGGCTGGATTCTAAATATTCCAAAGTCGCAGTTGATTCCTACGACTCGTCTGCCTTTCCTGGGCATGATTCTGGACACAGGCCAGAAAAGGGTTTATCTCCCGATAGAGAAGGCTCAAGAGCTCATGACACTGGTCAGAAACCTATTGAAATCAAAACAGGTGTCGGTGCATCATTGCACGCGAGTCCTGGGAAAGATCGTGGCATCATACGAGGCCATTCCCTTCGGCAGGTTCCATGCGAGGACCTTTCAATGGGATCTACTGGACAAATGGTCCGGATCACATCTTCAGATGCATCGGTTAATCACCCTATCCCCCAGGGCCAGGGTGTCGCTCCTGTGGTGGCTGCAGAGTGCTCACCTTCTCGAAGGTCGCAGATTCGGCATTCAGGACTGGGTCCTGGTGACCACGGATGCAAGCCTCCGAGGGTGGGGAGCAGTCACACAGGGAAGAAATTTCCAAGGGCTGTGGTCAAGTCAGGAGACTTGCCTTCACATCAACATCCTGGAACTAAGGGCCATATACAACGCCCTACGTCAAGCGGAGTCCCTGCTTCGCGACCAACCGGTTCTGATTCAGTCAGACAACATCACCGCAGTGGCTCATGTAAACCGCCAAGACGGCACATGGAGCAGGGTGGCGATGGTAGAAGCCACCAGAATTCTTCGCTGGGCGGAGACTCACGTAAGCGCACTGTCAGCAGTGTTAATTCCGGGAGTGGACAACTGGGAAGCAGACTTCCTCAGCAGGCACGACCTCCACCCGGGAGAGTGGGGACTTCATCAAGAAGTCTTCACGCAGGTTGCAAGTCGGTGGGAACTGCCACAGGTGGACATGATGGCATCCCGCCTCAACAAAAAGCTACAGAGATATTGCGCCAGGTCAAGGGACCCTCAGGCGATAGCTGTGGACGCACTGGTGACACCGTGGGTGTTCCAGTCAGTCTATGTGTTTCCTCCTCTTCCTCTCATACCCAAGGTGCTGAGAATCATAAGAAAAAGATGAGTGAGAACAATACTCATTGTTCCGGATTGGCCAAGAAGGACTTGGTATCCAGATCTGCAAGAAATGCTCACAGAGGACCCGTGGCCTCTGCCTCTAAGACAGGACTTGTTGCAACAGGGACCCTGTCTGCTCCAAGACTTACCGCGGCTGCGTTTGACGGCATGGCGGTTGAACGCCGGATCCTAGCAGAAAAAGGCATTCCGGATGAAGTTATTCCTACGCTGATAAAGGCTAGGAAGGATGTGACAGCTCAACATTATCACCGTATATGGCGAAAATATGTGGCTTGGTGTGAGGCCAGGAATGCCCCTACGGAGGAATTCCAGCTGGGCCGTTTCCTTTACTTCCTACAGGCGGGAGTGACTTTGGGCCTAAAATTGGGTTCCATTAAGGTTTAGATTTCGGCCTTATCCATTTTCTTTCAAAAAGAACTGGCTTCTCTTCCTGAAGTTCAGACGTTTGTAAAGGGAGTGCTGTATATTCAGCCCCCTTTTGTGCCTCCAGTGGCACCTTGGGATCTTAACGTGGTGTTGAGTTTCCTGAAATCACACTGGTTTGAACCACTCAGAACGGTGGAATTGAAATATCTCACGTGGAAGGTGGTCATGCTATTAGCCTTGGCTTCGGCCAGGCGTGTGTCAGAATTGGCGGCTTTGTCACATAAAAGCCCTTATCTGGTTTTCCATGCGGATAGAGCAGAATTGCGGACTCGCCCACAATTTCTGCCAAAAGTGGTTTCATCCTTTCATATAAACCAACCTATCGTGGTGCCTGTGGCTACTACTGACTTGGAGGATTCCGAGTCACTAGATGTGGTCAGGGCTTTGAAGGTTTATGTAGCCAGAACGGCTAAGGTCAGGAAAACGGAATCTTTGTTTATCCTGTATGCTTCCAACAAGCTTGGTGCTCCTGCTTCAAAGCAAACTATTGCTCGCTGGATCTGTAATACGATTCAGCAGGCTCATTCTGCGGCAGGGTTGCCGTTGCCTAAATCAGTTAAGGCCCATTCCACAAGGAAGGTGGGCTCTTCTTGGGCAGCTGCCCGAGGGGTCTCGGCATTACAGCTTTGCCGAGCGGCTACTTGGTCAGGTTCAAACACCTTTGCAAAGTTCTACAAGTTTGATACCCTGGCTGAGGAGGACCTTGTGTTTGCTCATTCGGTGCTGCAGAGTCATCCGCACTCTCCCGCCCGTTTGGGAGCTTTGGTATAATCCCCATGGTCCTTATGGAGTCCCCAGCATCTACTAGGACGTTAGAGAAAATAAGATTTCTCTGACGTCCTAGTGGATGCTGGGAACTCCGTAAGGACCATGGGGAATAGCGGCTCCGCAGGAGACTGGGCACAACTAAAGAAAGCTTTAGGTCACCTGGTGTGCACTGGCTCCTCCCACTATGACCCTCCTCCAAGCCTCAGTTAGATTTTGTGCCCGGCCGAGGTTGGATGCACACTAGGGGCTCTCCTGAGCTTCTAGAAAGAAAGTATAGAATTAGGTTTTTTATTTTCAGTGAGACCTGCTGGCAACAGGCTCACTGCAGCGAGGGACTAAGGGGAGAAGAAGCGAACCTGCCTGCTTGCAGCCAGCTTGGGCTTCTTAGGCTACTGGACACCATTAGCTCCAGAGGGATCGACCGCAGGCCCAGCCTTGGTGTTCGGTCCCGGAGCCGCGCCGCCGTCCCCCTTACAGAGCCAGAAGCAAGAAGAGGTCCGGAAAATCGGCGGCAGAAGACATCAGTCTTCACCAAGGTAGCGCACAGCACTGCAGCTGTGCGCCATTGCTCCTCATACACACTTCACACTCCGTTCACTCAGGGTGCAGGGCGCTTGGGGGGGGCGCCCTGAGCAGCAATAAAAACACCTTGGCTGGCAAAAATACCACAATATATAGCCCCAGAGGCTATATATGTGGTAAATACCCCTGCCAGAATCCAGAAAAAAGCGGGAGAAAAGTCTGCGAAAAAGGGGCGGAGCTATCTCCCTCAGACACACTGGCGCCATTTTCTCTTCACAGTGCAGCTGGAAGAAAGCTCCCCAGGCTCTCCCCTGTAGTTTTCAGGCTCAAAGGGTTAAAAAGAGAGGGGGGGGCACTAAATTTAGGCGCAATATTATATATACAAGCAGCTATTGGGGAAATTTCACTCAGTTATAGTGTTAATCCCCACATTATATAGCGCTCTGGTGTGTGCTGGCATACTCTCTCTCTGTCTCCCCAAAGGGCTTTGTGGGGTCCTGTCCTCAGTCAGAGCATTCCCTGTGTGTGTGCGGTGTGTCGGTACAGCTGTGTCGACATGTTTAATGAGGAGGCTTATATGGTGATGGAGCAGATGCCGATAAATGTGATGTCGCCCCCTGTGGGGCCGACACCAGAGTGGATGGTTAGGTGAAAGGTATTAACCGACAGTGTCAACTCCTTACATAAAAGGGTGGATGACGTAACAGCTGTGGGACAGCCGGCTTCTCAGTCCGCGCCTGCCCAGGCGTCTCAAAGGCCATCAGGGGCTCTAAAACGCCCGCTCACTCAGATGGCAGACACAGATGTCGACACGGAGTCTGACTCCAGTGTCGACAAGGTTGAGACATATACACAATCCACTAGGAACATCCGCGACTTAATCCCGGCAATAAAAAAAATGTGTTACACATTTCTGACATTAACCCTCTAAAAATGGGTTTTTATGTTGGGGAGATAAAGCAGGCAGTGTTTTGTACCCCTTCAGATGAATGAATGAAGTGTGTGAAAAGCGTGGGTTCCCCCCGATAAGAAACTGGTAATTTCTAAAAAGTTACTGATGGCGTACCCTTTCCCGCCAGAGGATAAGTTACGCTGGGAGATATCCCCTAGGATGGATAAGGCGCTCACACGGTTGTCAAAAAAGGTGGCACTGCCGTTTTAGGAACGGCCACTTTGAAGGTACCTGTTGATAAAAAGCAGGAGGCTATCCTGAAGTCTGTATTTACACACTCAGGTACTAGACTGAGACCTGCAGATCGTGCTGCTGCAGCGTGGTCGGTGACCCTGTCAAACATGAGAACATATTAAAGACGTCGTCTTATATATGAGGGATGCACAGAGGGATATTTTGCCGGCTGGCATCCAAAATGAATGTAATGTCCATTCTGTCAGGAGGGTATTAGAGACCTGTCACTGGACAGGTGATGCTGACTTTAAAAGGCGCATAGAGATTCTGCCTTATAAGGGTGAGGAATTATTTGGGAATGGTCTCTGGGACCTCGTATCCACAGCAACAGCTGGGAAGAAATATTTTTACCTCTGGTTTCCTCACAGACTAAGAAAGCACTGTATTATCAGGTACAGTCTTTTCGGCTTCAGAAAAGCAAGCGGGTCAAAGGCGCTTCCTTTCTGTACAGAGACATGGGAAGAGGGAAAAAGCTGCACCAGTCAGCCAGTTCCCAGGATCAAAATTCTTCCCCCGCTTCCTCTGAGTCCACAGCATGACGCGGGGGCTCCACAGGTGTAGCCAGGTACGGTGGGGGGCCGTCTCAAAAATTTCAGCGATCAGTGGGCTCGCTCACAGGTGGATCCCTGTTTCATTCAAGTAGTATTTCAGGGGTACAAGCTGGAATTCGAGATGTCTTCCCCCGCCGTTTCCTCAAATATGCCTTGCCGACAACTCCCTCAGGCAGGGAGGCTGCGCTAGAGGCAATTAATTCGGTGTGACCCATTTTATATTTAAAATCCTTGAACACATACATAAAAAAATTCAAGTTCAAGATGGAATCGCTCAGGGCGGTTATTGCAAGCCTGGACGAGGGGGATTACATGGGATCCCGGGACATCAAGGATGCTTACCTGCATGTCCCCATTTACCATCCTCGCCAGGAGTACCTCAGATTTGTGGTACAGGATTACCATTACCAAGTCCAGACACTGCCGTTTGGACTGTACATGGCACCGAGGGTGTTTACCAAGGTAATGGCCGAAATGATGATACTCCTTCGAAAAAAGGGAGTTTTAATTATCCCGTACTTGGACAATCTCCTTATAAGGGCAAGGTCCAAGGAGCAGTTGCTAGTCGGGGTAGCACTATTTTGGAAAGTGCTACAACAGCACGGTTGGATTCTAAACAGTCCAAAGTCACAGCTGGTTCCTACGACAAGTCTACTGTTCCTGGGGATGGTTCTGGACACAGAACAGAAATAAGTGTTTCTCCCGGAGGAGAAAGCCAAGGAGCTGTCATCTCTAGTCAGAGACCTCCTGAAGCCAAAACAGGTATCGGTGCATCATTGCACGCGAGTCCTGGGAAATATGGTAGCTTCCTACGAAGCAATCCCATTCGGCAGGTTCCATGCAAGAACTTTTCAGTGGGACCTGTTGGACAAGTGGTCCGGATCACATCTTCAGATGCATCGGCTGATAACCCTGTCTTCAAGGACCAGGGTATCTCTACTGTGGTGGCTGCAGAGTGCCCATCTTCAAGAGGGCCGCAGGTTCGGCATACAGGACTAGGTCCTAGTGACCATGGATGCCAGCCTTTGAGGCTGGGGGGCAGTCACACAGGGAAGAAACTTCCAGGGACTTTGGTCAAGTCAGGTGACTTCCCTACACATAAATATTCTGGAACTGAGGGCCATTTACAATGCCCTGAGTCAGGCAAGGCCTCTGCTTCAAAACCAGCCGGTACTGATCCAATCAGACAACATCACGGCAGTCGCCCATGTAAACCAACGGGGCGGCTCAAGAAGCAGGAGGGCGATGGCAGAAGCCACAAGGATTCTCCGATGGGCGGAAAATCATGTGTTAGCACTGTCAGCAGTGTTCATTCCCGGAGTGGACGACTGGGAAGCAGATCTTCTCAGCAGACACGACCTCCACCCGGGAGAGTGGGGATTTCATCCAGAAGTCTTCCAAAGGATTGTACACCATTGGGAAAGGCCACAGGTGGACATGATGGCGTCCCGCCTCAACAAAAAGCTATAAAAGATATTGCGCCAGGTCAAGGGACCCTCAGGCGATAGCTGTGGACGCTCTGGTAACACCGTGGGTGTACCAGTCGGTTATGTGTTCCCCCCTCTGCCTCTCATACAAAAGGTACTGAGAATAATAGGAAGGCGAGGAGTAAGAACGATACTCGTGGTTCCGGATTGGCCAAGAAGAGCTTGGTACCCAGAACTTCAAGAAATTATATCAGAGGACCCATGGCCTCTGCCGCTCAGACAGGACCTGCGGCAGCAGGGGCCCTGTCTGTTCCAAGACTTACCGCGGCTACGTTTTGACGGCATGGCGGTTGAACGCCAGATCCTAAAGGAAAAGGGCATTCCGGAGGAAGTCATTCCTACGCTGATTCAAGCCAGGAAAGATGTAACTGCAAAACATTATCACCGCATATGGCGGAAATATGTTGCTTGGTGTGAGGCCAAAAGAGGCCCCAACAGAGGAATTTCAACTAGGTCGATTTCTGCATTTCCTACAAGCAGGAGTGTCTATGGGCCTAAAATTAGGCTCCATTAAGATACAGATCTCGGCTCTGTCGATTTTCTTCCAGAAAGAACTAGCTTCAGTACCTGAAGTTCAGACATTGTAAAAGGAGTGCTGCATATTCAGCCCCCGGTTGTGCCTCCAGTGGCACCTTGGGTTCTCAACGTGGTGTTGAGTTTCTTAAAATCACATTGGTGTGGGCCACTAAAAACCGTGGATCTAAAATATCTCACGCGGAAAGTGGTCATGTTATTGGCCTTGGCTTCGGCCAGGCGTGTATCAGAATTGGCGGCTTTTTCATATAAAAGTCCTTATCTGATTTTCCATATGGATAGGGCAGAATTGAGGACTCGTCCCCAGTTTCTCCCTAAGGTGGTATCCGCTTTTCACTTGAACCAACCTATTGTAGTGCCTGCGGCTACTAGGGACTTGGAGGATTCCAAGTTACTGAACGTAGTCAGGGCCTTGAAAAATTATGTTTCCAGGACGGCTAGAGTCAGGAGAACTGACTCGCTGTTTATCCTGTATGCACCCAACAAACTGGGTGCTCCTGCTTCTAAGCAGACTATTGCTCGCTGGATTTGTAGCACAATTCAGCTGGCGCATTCTGCGGCTGGACTACCGCAGCCAAAATCTGTAAAAGCCCATTCCACAAGGAAGGTGGGCTCATCTTGGGCAGCTGCCCGAGGGGTCTCGGCTTTCCAACTTTGCCGAGCTGCAACTTGGTCAGGGGCAAACACGTTTGCAAAATTCTAAAAAATTTATACCCTGGCTGGAGTTCTCTCATTCGGTGCTGCAGAGTCATCCGCACTCTCCCGCCCGTTTGTGAGCTTTGGTATAATCCCCATGGTCCTTACGGAGTTCCCAGCATCCACTAGGACGTCAGAGAAAATAAGATTTTACTCACCGGTAAATCTATTTCTCGTAGTCCGTAGTGGATGCTGGGCGCCCATCCCAAGTGCGGATTGTCTGCAATACTTGTATATAGTTATTGCCTAACTAAAGGGTTATTGTTGAGCCATCTGTTGAGAGGCTCAGTTATATTCATACTGTTAACTGGGTATAGTATCACGCGTTATACGGTGTGATTGGTGTGGCTGGTATGAGTCTTACCCGGGATTCAAAATCCTTCCTTATTATGTCAGCTCGTCCGGGCACAGTGTCCTAACTGAGGCTTGGAGGAGGGTCATAGTGGGAGGAGCCAGTGCACACCAGGTGACCTAAAGCTTTCTTTAGTTGTGCCCAGTCTCCTGCGGAGCCGCTATTCCCCATGGTCCTTACGGAGTTCCCAGCATCCACTACGGACTACGAGAAATACATTTACCGGTGAGTAAAATCTTATTTTTACTTACCGGTAAATCTATTTCTCGTAGTCCGTAGTGGATGCTGGTCGCCCGTCCCAAGTGCGGACTTATTCTGCAATGCTTGTATATAGTTATTGCTTAAATAAGGGTTATGTATAGTTGCATCAGGGTTGATCTGATGCTCTGTTGTGGTTCATACTGTTAACTGGGTAAAGTTATCACAAGTTATATGGTGTGATTGGTGTGGCTGGTATGAGTCTTACCCTGGATTCCCAAAATCCTTTCCTTGTACTGTCAGCTCTTCCGGGCACAGTTTCTCTAACTGAGGTCTGGAGGAGGGACATAGAGGGAGGAGCCAGAGCACACCAGAATCCAAATTCTTTCTTAAAGTGCCCATGTCTCCTGCGGAGCCCATCTATCCCCCTGGTCCTTACGGAGTCCCCAGCATCCACTACGGACTACGAGAAATAGATTTACCGGGAAGTAAAATCTTATTTCTCTGACGTCCTAAGTGGATGCTGGGGACTCCGTCAGGACCATGGGGGAATAGCGGCTCCGCAGGAGACAGGGCACAAAAGTAAAAGCTTTAGGATCAGGTGGTGTGCACTGGCTCCTCCCCCTATGACCCTCCTCCAAGCCTCAGTTAGGTTTTTGTGCCCGGCCGAGAAGGGTGCAATCTAGGTGGCTCTCCTAAAGAGCTGCTTAGAGTAAAAGTTTTGTTAGGTTTTTTATTTTCAGTGAGTCCTGCTGGCAACAGGCTCACTGCAACGAGGGACTTAGGGGAGAAGAAGTGAACTCACCTGCGTGCAGGATGGATTGGCTTCTTAGGCTACTGGACACTAGCTCCAGAGGGACGATCACAGGTACAGCCTGGATGGGTCACCGGAGCCGCGCCGCCGACCCCCTTGCAGATGCTGAAGAGAGAAGAGGTCCAGAAATCGGCGGCTGAAGACTTCTCAGTCTTCATGAGGTAGCGCACAGCACTGCAGCTGTGCGCCATTGCTCTCAGCACACTTCACACCAACGGTCACTGAGGGTGCAGGGCGCTTGGGGGGGCGCCCTGGGCAGCAATGAAAGTACCTATGCTGGCTAAAAATACATCACATATAGCCCCTGGGGCTATATGGATGTATTTAACCCCTGCCAGGTTGTCAGAAAAACGGGAGAAGAAGCCCGCCGAAAAGGGGGCGGAGCCTATTCTCCTCAGCACACAGCGCCATTTTCCTACACAGCTCCGCTGCTAGGAAGGCTCCCAGGCTCTCCCCTGCACTGCACTACAGAAACAGGGTTAAAACAGAGAGGGGGGGCACTTATTTGGCGATATTATTATATATTAAGATGCTATAAGGGAAAACACTTATATAAGGTTGTCCCTGTATAATATAGCGTTTTGGTGTGTGCTGGCAAACTCTCCCTCTGTCTCCCCAAAGGGCTAGTGGGGTCCTGTCCTCTATCAGAGCATTCCCTGTGTGTGTGCTGTGTGTCGGTACGTGTGTGTCGACATGTATGAGGACGATGTTGGTGAGGAGGCGGAGCAATTGCCTGTAATGGTGATGTCACTCTCTAGGGAGTCGACACCGGAATGGATGGCTTATTTAGGGGATTACGTGATAATGTCAACACGCTGCAAGGTCGGTTGACGACATGAGACGGCCGGCAAACCAATTAGTACCTGTCCAGGCGTCTCAAACACCGTCAGGGGCTTTAAAACGCCCATTTACCTCAGTCGATTGACACAGACACAGACACGGACACTGACTCCAGTGTCGACGGTGAAGAAACAAACGTATTTTCCATTTGGGCCACACGTTACATGTTAAGGGCAATGAAGGAGGTGTTACATATTTCTGATACTACAAGTACCACAAAAGAGGGTATTATGTGGGGTGTGAAAAAACTACCTGTAGTTTTTCCTGAATCAGATAAATTAAATGAAGTGTGTGATGATGCGTGGGTTTCCCCCGATAGAAAATTATTGGCGTTATACCCTTTCCCGCCAGAAGTTAGGGCGCGTTGGGAAACACCCCTTAGGGTGGATAAGGCGCTCACACGCTTATCAAAACAAGTGGCGTTACCGTCTCCAGATACGGCCGCCCTCAAGGAGCCAGCTGATAGGAGGCTGGAAAATATCCTAAAAAGTATATACACACATACTGGTGTTATACTGCGACCAGCGATCGCCTCAGCCTGGATGTGCAGCGCTGGGGTGGCTTGGTCGGATTCCCTGACTGAAAATATTGATACCCTTGACAGGGACAGTATTTTATTGACTATAGAGCATTTAAAGGATGCATTTCTATATATGCGAGATGCACAGAGGGATATTTGCACTCTGGCATCAAGAGTAAGTGCGATGTCCATATCTGCCAGAAGATGTTTATGGACATGACAGTGGTCAGGTGATGCAGATTCCAAACGGCACATGGAAGTATTGCCGTATAAAGGGGAGGAGTTATTTGGGGTCGGTCCATCGGACCTGGTGGCCACGGCAACAGCTGGAAAATCCACCTTTTTTACCCCAAGTCACATCTCAGCAGAAAAAGACACCGTCTTTTCAGCCTCAGTCCTTTCGTCCCCATAAGGGCAAGCAGGCAAAAGGCCAGTCATATCTGCCCAGGGATAGAGGAAAGGGAAGAAGACTGCAGCAGGCAGCCCATTCCCAGGAACAGAAGCCCTCCACCGCTTTTGCCAAGTCCTCAGCATGACGCTGGGGCCGTACAAGCGGACTCAGGTGCGGTGGGGGGTCGTCTCAAGAGTTTCAGCGCGCAGTGGGCTCACTCGCAAGTGGACCCCTGGATCCTACAAGTAGTATCCCAGGGGTACAGATTGGAAATTCGAGACGTCTCCCCCTCGCAGGTTCCTGAAGTCTGCTTTACCAACGTCTCCCTCCGACAGGGAGGCAGTATTGGAAACAATTCACAAGCTGTATTCCCAGCAGGTGATAATCAAAGTACCCCTCCTACAACAAGGAAAGGGGTATTATTCCACACTATATTGTGGTACTGAAGCCAGACGGCTCGGTGAGACCTATTCTAAATCTGAAATATTTGAACACTTACATACAAAGGTTCAAATCAAGATGGAGTCACTCAGAGCAGTGATAGCGAACCAGGAAGAAGGGGACTATATGGTGTCCCTGGACATCAAGGATGCTTACCTCCATGTCCCAATTTGCCCTTCTCACCAAGGGTACCTCAGGTTCGTGGTACAAAACTGTCACTATCAGTTTCAGACGCTGCCGTTTGGATTGTCCACGGCACCCCGGGTCTTTACCAAGGTAATGGCCGAAATGATGATTCTTCTTCAAAGAAAAGGCGTCTTAATTATCCCTTACTTGGACGAT